>NW_007249297.1:233658-238662 GCF_000164805.1 Carlito syrichta | reverse complement strand
GGCTGGGAAGAAGTGAAAAAAGACAGGTAAGAAAGATTCCCTAAAGAATACTGATAGCAGATCACTATGCCGTCGCCATCTTGCCCCGTCTCCCTTCACTTTAATCTTGACCACTCAAAAACTTTATTTCTTCTCAAAACGCATCCAGCATCATCTTCTTAGTAAAACCTAGCCTGTGAGGCCTTGGGACAGCCAGGCCAGATAAGAAGTCCATGCAGGGTGTAGGCTTTGTGCTTTAGCAAGCAGCAGACATGGCTGCCTCTTGGGAAGTGCCACACTCAGCTCTTGAGAGCGCCGATGAGCGACTTCCCGTCCTTGATGAATTTCTTGGTCTTCTCCAGCTCCGCTTCATGCGACTTGAGCGTCTCTCGGAAGTGTGGGCGGTGGAGGCAGCAGTCACTGAACTCAAGCGCGGGGAATCCTATGGTGCCCGCGGCGCCCGACCGGGGGACCCGCCTGCCCCGGGCCACGGCAGCCCACCATTTCCCACCTTGAGAGCGCCCGCGGCGGGACCCGGGTGACTTTCCCTCCGCCCGCCGCTCCACAGGTGTGGCCACCTCGCCCCCCACACTGCAACGTCTGAGGGCGCGCCCGACTACCGACCCAGCCGGCCACGGCTGACCCGGGCTGGCGAAACGGGGCAGCGGGCGAGCGGGAAACACGGCGGCGGTCCCACAGCGGCGCCAGGAAGCGAGCGAGCAGGCAACCCAGTGCGCCAGCTCCTCCACACCTCTTTAGTCTGCTCGCTCTCCAGCAACCTCGAGTCATTATTTTTTTTTTTAATTAGACAAAACCCAGTTGAGGGACATTCTACAAAATGCATAGCCAGTGCTCTTCAAAACTGTGAAGGTGATCAAGAACAAGGAACATCAGAGACACTGCCATAGCCAAGAGCAGATGTGGGAACTCTTTGGACGGTTTTTTTGAAATTTTTGTGTAAATCTGAAATTTTTCTAATAGAGCAACATATATATTTTAAATATGCATAATTTAACTATTTTCTGCAGAAAAGTAGTCCTGATAATTTTGGATGTGGTGCTTAATTAAGATATAGGTGTTTCTCAGTCTTTCACTGCAACTCCCAGCAATATCTTTGTCTTGGCTTAGATACTGGATTAATTTTCTGAGCTTCTCATTGTATCTCAGAATTGTTTTCTTCTGTTCCTAAAGGAAGAATCACACTTTGTCTTCATCACCTGGCACAAATGAAAAACTTGGGTCTTCAACTCCGGTGCTGTACAAGTTTCCTGTAGTTGGAGCATAACTAATGCACTTATCCCTCCAAGGGAAGGAAATGTGTCAGGAGGAATATGACATGATAAACCAATGTTGGCATCAGAGGACAGAGTAAAAAGTCATTTAGTAGAACCACAAAACCATTTGCTTCGTGATTAGCTACCAAGATAATGTTAATTCTCTACTTACTGCATTTACCCACCAAAGTAAAGAAGGCTACTTAGAATCCTTTTCATTTTCTGAATTTCTGACTCTGAACCTGGGGCCAAACACTAGACCCAGGGTAAAGAGAAACACATTTTTTTTCTTAAAACAACTCACTCTGAGAGATACAGTTATCTGTGTTTTGTTATTTTTAGAAGAGATCACAACCTTCTCACTGGCTGGAATAATGCTTTTGATTTACATTCTGGAGTTTCGTGTGCTTCCTCTTGGATGTGGTGCAAAGATGTGGCCCCTGATTGAACAGCAGAGCATTCATGTGGTCTAGGGACCTGAACATCCTATTCCCAGAGTCCCTCCATCCTATCCTGGCTTTCCTGAACCAATCAAATACAAAAAGTAAAAAAAAAAATCAAACTATCCACTAAAAGGTTAGTGTTTAATTTCTTCCCAAATCCCTTCAAATTATTTGACATTTTGGCTTTTATTTTAAAAAACCTGTATTTTGGAAAAATTCAGTGCCCGCTTTTCAAAAATACACACAAATCCCATTCCTCTTCTTTCCACTGTCTTTGAGTATATTTAAAGCAGAAATTTAGGTACAATGACACGTCAAGTATTTTCATAAACTTCTAACGAAGACTTAAGAGGACATCTGAGAGAAATACATGAAAAAATGCTCTCTTCAGAAGCTTGCTGAAGTAGTCACAGGAATTGTATATTTCTGTTTTGTTTTGTTTGTTTTTAAGTTTTAAAACATGTTATTGATACATATTAATCTTAAATATTTGTGGGGTACCTGTGATTTGATACAGACATACAATGTACAATTTATTAGCTATTTTTAAATAGCTAAAAAATAAGATTTGAAATATTTTTGATAGATTAAGGTTTCTGTGAAAATCTTCTCTGGAAAGACAAGCCAATAACATCTTTGCTTCTGTATAATACATATTGCTTCCTCAGAGAATTTCTTGAGGTTTGAATTTCAAACAACAAACAAATTCCTGGTTAGAAAGCATTTTTATATTCACAGCTCTTTCTAAAAAAGAGAGAGTAGAGAGTAAAGGTTAGTAACAAAAACCTGTCCCTGTAGACAGTAACCCTCTCTTAAGATCAATGAGAAGAGATGCTTCTAGTAACAACATCAGCAGGGATGTGCTGAGAAACTAGTTTGGGATCTCAGAATGTTTTCACAAATACATGGCTCAGACTCTGGGTCACCGATATCACTAATTTTAATTTATTTTCAAAAAACAAAAGAAATAATCCCATCAATTCAGAAAGCCCGCAGAGATCTGAATGTGCTTTGCGCAATCCCAGAGATCTCCTTGGTGTCCAGTGTTCCACTCTCATTACCCTGGTATTATAGATATCATTTTAGCCTGGAGCAAGCTTATCTTACATGCTATATGATGAATCACTCCCCAGCTGGATCTAATGTTGAGAAGATTTGTAAAGTGTGCATTTGGAGAATTAATAAATGCAGCGATAGCTATTCACATTTTAAAAAAGATTCTTTTCTTTAAATGTAAGCATTCCTGATCCACAGTATTGTATTTTCTTACAGATCCTGGGCTGTTCAGCACATCAATGTTCAGCACAAGGCCTGCTCTTAAACTGGAACTGAGCAGAGTTTAAGAACGGGATTGTATAAGCATGAGAAATGCAGAGCTAACATGTTAATTTTGCATCGGAGATTAGGAAAGGAGAAGTGACATTTTCTGTTAAGGTGAAAAAGAGGAGGATTCATCAAAATGATGCCCCCAAGGCTGAAGGAGGCGGATATGACATAAACTGAACTTTGTTTTGTCTTTGAAAGGAAGGCAAGTGTTAAAGAGAGTTGTATCTTCAAGGATGTTCTCTTTATTTGGCCTCAGGAAAAACAGGAGAATGAATGGAGAGCCTAGAAAATTTCCACAAGGGTCTAGAAGCCAGGAAAAAAATACACAGGTTGTTCACCAGCGAACCTCTCCCACTCCATCCTGCCTTCCGCCCCTTGGCCCAATACCGTGCATGACCTCTGCCCACATAGCCTTCTCTTGTTCATGTGTCACCTAAAAATTATCCTGCACACCTTACATGAATTACATTTTAGAAAACACTGGAGTGGTAGAAATTACCCTTATTGGAGATAGCCAAGAGTCTTTACTGGCAGTCTAGACATGCTCTCTTTATCCGTAAAACAAAGTTGTTGGGTAAATGACAACTTACGGGGCACAATGTTCACTATCTGGGGAATGGGCCATCTGAGACTCATTCCCCACCACTACATTATATGTGCATGTAACAAACACACATGTGTATCCTTTGAATCTAAACATTAAAAATTTAAAAAGACAAGCCAGGCTCGGTGGCTCAGCCTGTAATCCCACGCCTTGAGAGGCTGAGGTGAGTGAATTGCCTGAGCCCACAGGTTCGAGACCCACCTAGGCAACTTGGTGAGACCCCGTCTCTACAATAAATCAAAAACTAGCCAGGTGTGGTAGCGCATGCCTGTAGTTCCAGCTTCTTGGAAGGCTGAGGCGGAAGGATCGCCGGAGCTCAGCAAGTTGAGGCTGTGGTGGTTGGGAGCATGCCACTGCACTCCAGTCTTAGCAACAGAGTGAGACTCCAGCTAAAAAAAAAAAAAAGATAGCGTTGCGGGATACCTAGCAAATAAAATACAGCACATTCAGTTCACTCTGACTTCTTGATAAACAGTGAGTAATTTTCATAATTATTTTCCATGCAATATTTGTAATATAATAGAAAATGTATCTCTTGCTTACCTGAAATTCAAATTAACTAGTTATTTTATCTGGCAATTCTGTTTAAGGGTCAACCAAAAATGCTTACAAAATGCTGTGATGCTTGGTAAATGCTAGTTTTCTTTTTAATTTGTTTAGTATCACTTGCAGAACAATCCAAAAGTAGTTTATTTCATAATCTGTTAGATAGAGTATAACGTGCACCCCTGTTTTGGTTGTTGTTGCTGAGTTGGAGTCTCACTCTTGTCACCCAGGCAGGAGTGCAGTGGCACGCTCATGGCCACCACAGCCTCAACCTGTTGGGTTTAGGAAGTCCTTCAGCATCAGCCTTCCAAGTAGCTGGAACTACAGACGCACGCCACCAAGCCCAGCTAGTTTTTTGTGATTTATTGTAGAGATGAGTTCTCACCAAGTAGCCTAGGCTGGTCTCAAACCTCCGAGCTCAGGCAATCCTCTCACCTTGGCTTCCCAAAGTGCTGGGATTACAGGCTGAGCCACTGAGCCCGGCCAATTCTACCACTTTATTGAGTCCCAGACCATGTGTCCCACCACCCCTTGCATGCCACTCCTCGGCTGTCCCTGCCGCTCCCAGTCAACACCTCCCCAACCAGACTCATTGTCCCCTTCCCTTCCTTGTCCCCAAGGTTTCCCATGTTTGGTCTCTGAAGCCAGCAATCCTATCCTTTTTCTCTATGTTCTCAGCACTTCACTCAGGACCTGGCACATAGTCGGTGCTCAATAAAAGTCTGCTGAGTGAATGCATACAGAACCCAGTGTCACACTGTTACCGAAGTTTGACCGTTCACCCCTCACATCCCACCTGCTGTCCACCTGTGGATCTCTCTTGGGACTACCT
>NW_007249297.1:174409-233638 GCF_000164805.1 Carlito syrichta | reverse complement strand
CCGAGCTCAGGCAATCCTCTCACCTTGGCTTCCCAAAGTGCTGGGATTACAGGCTGAGCCACTGAGCCCAGCCACCCCTGTTGTTGTTGTCTTTTTTTTAAGATGATGTTTATGGAAGAAAATCTGGCCCTATCACATCATATATGTATGGGAAGTGATTTTTATATATTTTTTCAGGGAAAATATGCAATGTTCATGCAAATACAATATACTATATGTTATATGTAAGAAAATAATCCTGCATTGGAAATAACAGCTGGCTGGTGCTGGGAGAATATAAAAACACATAGCTAAAAGAAATATATCAACTTCAGTGAATTCTAAAACACAGCAGAAGAAATATCAATAGTAATAATAATATTGATAAGTTGACCCTATATGCACAATTATGCACACAAATGGCAATACGGTCATTTCTAAAATGTTGGTGACTGAAAATCAAGGTGCAATATAAAGTAAACGAAATGGCCATGAATTCCCATCCTCTGGCAGAATAAATCAAGCAATAAGGACATCAACAGAAAACATAAATTGTGAAAGAATTCACAACAAGGGAATGTACACAAATTATATGTAGATTGTATGTGGACAAAACAATATTTCAGAAAAAGCAGTAGAAAATCCTGATGGAGGAAAAATACCTCAAAGAAATTCCAATGCCATGATCATACATGCAAAGAAAAACAAATATATTTTTGTGACAATTAGTATAGAACAAACGACAAGGGAGAAGAATGAAATCCTGGAAAAACTAGCTTCATCAAGAACTCACCAGAATATCTACTACTTGATTTAAACTTATGCTGCCACAGTGTTTGAGGCAATCAAACACTGTGGCAGCATAAGTTTAAATCAACCCTATATGGGAAGGAACCCAACATCTACCTACAGTTTCCTGGGTATCCCAATTCTGGTTCTTTATGCTAAACAAGGCGTGAGATTTCTATCTTTGATTTTTTGGCTTGCTCTTTTGGCCTTTAGGAAATAGCAATAGTGCTACTATCTTGAAATCCACTATCTATAGCTCTCATTATAGGCAGGAAGCAATTAATTAATGGCTTTCAACCTATAGTACAAGTTGCCTGGACATACAATGATTTTAAAATAAGGCGGCTTTGTGGAAAAATCTGGCAAGCATGGCAGCATTTAACAAAACAGTGATGACCATATTTGATTAGATACATTTGTTAAAGAACAAAATATAAGCAATTATAGCAATCTTTATTATGTGTTGGCTGCACATTTCTTAATTCCGCCCTGATTCAAATTAAGGTGTCCACACCAACAAATGACTGGATAAAGAAAATGTGGTATATATTCGCCATGGAATACTACACAGCCATAAAAAAAGAATGAAATTATATCTTTTGCAGCAGCATGGATGGAGCTTAAGTTCATCATCCTAAGCGAACGGACTCAGAAACAGAAAACCAAACACCACATGTTCTCACTTATATGTGGGAGCTAAATGGCCACAAAGATGGAAATAATAAACCCTAGGGACATCAAAAAAGGCAGAATGGGGTGGAAAGGGGACTGGGGTTCAGAAAGTACCTATGAAGCACAATGTTCACTGTCTAGGGAATAGAACTCCAGAGACCCCCAACTTCCATCACACAATATGTCCATAAAATAAACATGCATGTGCATTTTCCGAATGTAAAATAAAATAAAATAAAATAATAAAAAAAAGTTAGAGGGCCCATTTTTACAGAACAAGCGAATAACTTGAGAGTTGAGAGGCAAGAGCTTTATAATTGGCACTGAGATCAAAGAAAATTGGCCATGTTACCTTACCGGGAGCAAAAGACAGTGGTGGAAGACAGAAGTGGTAGAAACCAAGAGCCCAGTAGGACACAGAGTTGGAAATGACTTGGAAATCTCCTCTGCGCTGTAAGATCCAGGAGGCAGTGGCTGGCTGCCTGCTCTTCCTGAGTCTGGGGCCTGGAAGGGGACCAGGCTCACTTTAGACAGCCAGGAGCATTGGTGGAATCAATGAACATGTGAGATGAAATGTAATCCCTTAGTGCCCATGAAAATTCAGAGTGAAAACATATGAAAGGTCAAATTGACTTCAGCTGACGTGAGTGTAGAAAGAAGATAGAATGCGATGAAAATATGCCTACGCTCTTTGTGCTATTTTTTCGGGTGATTTTTTTAAGACTTGTTTTTTTGTATATGCATGTATATAGTTTTATAACAAAACTCATGTCCATGTGAATTATGTTTTTAAAGCACAAACGAAGTGACAATTCAGCAATGAGCTGATGAGCAATCGATCCTAAGGTCATCAACTTTGACCCTAAAATGATTTTTACTCCAATCCCAAGCCTGGATCAATGCCATCATTCCCAAGAACATGGAAGGCTAAAGGGAAAAATGGAACCAATTGCATCCCTGCTGCGTAAGTGCTGTATGTCCCAGGGGCTGCTTCTCTGATTGGGAAAAGACGCAGAATCTGGAGTCAGGCATCCGTCCTCGCCTCGTCCCTTCCCTTCTCCAGGGCCACATTTCAGTTACAACCCAGCCAGCCTCTCACGGAAGTTGCCCTGCCAGCTGCTACCTGGAACGAAACTCAGAGACCCAGATTTATTTTCCAGGAGGAGGCCCCAAATGAGTTTCGAGGACATTCAACAAAATGATAATTCTCTCCTCCATAATTCTGCCTGTAAACAGCATCTCACCTCTGGCTTGGTGTGTGATGACAGAGACCACCAGAGATGAGAAGCAAAGGTGGCATCTGGGGAAGAATGATGGCCCAAGCCACAGTGCATGAGAGGAGGGGAGGGAGAGCACTGTGTCATGCATCCTGCAGAACGTCCGCTTTTCCATCTCCAGGTCCCCACCTCTCTTTGGAAAATGCCCTCAACTCCAAATTAAGTAGATAGATGAGCCTTTGAGAATGCTGTGGCCACTGTGGAGGCGGAACAGGTGACATCGGTGGCTGTATTGACCAGCGTACAGTCCTGCAGGGCATTATGAGAGGGGCTGGATCTCTATGCAGTCACTGGAGTGAGCGTTCAACTTCCTTTCCATGTGTTAGATGGGGGTGAGAGAGGGAGATGGGACCCCTGAAAGAGGAGAGATGTCTTCCCCTAAGGTAGTCCTTTAGGTAAAGATGTCAGCATGAAAAACAAACAAAAAAGAAAGAAAAACGAGGGAGCACCCCAAGAAAAGACTACCTGCATGGATGAGTCAGAGTGACTTGGGTGGAAGTCCCACCTCTGTCACTTGCCAACACAAGGATCTCCAGCAAGTAGATTTTCCTCTAGGTTGTATGTTCCCCACCTATGGGGGAAATAACAATTTCTACCTCACAAAGTTTTGGAGCATTGATAATGCATAAAACACTTTGCACAGTATTGATACATCACAAATACTCAAATTGATGTTAATGTTTAAAAGCAAATCAATAAAATCAGAAAGGAGAGTTAGAACTCCCGAGGGAAGATAAACATCTCAAATGTGTGAAAAGTGCAGGGCTTTATACTCAGACACTTGCAGGACCATGGGCCCAGCTGGGGTAAACTGAGTCAATCTGAGTCATCTCTATACCATCTCACCTGTATGGCAACCATCTGAACAACTGAAAATCAGCAGCCATTGGTAGACAGTTTACTTTCCTTTACTGATCTTCTTAGTCATCTTGGACTACTGACTGACTGAACTATCAAAATGAAGATGAAGGTGGGCTTGGTGGCTCAGCCTGTAATCCTGCGCTTTGGAAGGCTGAGGTGAGTGAATTGCCTGAGCCTGCGTGTTCGAAACCCACCTGAGCAACTTGGCAAGACCTCATCTCTACAATAAATTTAAAAAATTAGCCGGGCACGGTAGCGCACGTCTGTAGTTCCAGCTACTTGGAAGGCTGAGGTGGAAGTATCGCTGAAGCCCAGCAGGTTGAGGTTGAAGTGGCCGGGAGCGGCCACTGTACTCCGGTCTGAGTGACAGAGTGAGACTCCTACTCAAAAAAAAAAAATGAAGATGAAAGTGAATTGTCAAGCTTAAGCTGTTTCTGCAGCTGAAACTATAACCAGGCAGAATTACTGAAGCCTTCTCCAAGTAATATTTGGAGGGCAGTTTCTCTGAGAATCCCAGTGGTACTAAGTCCACCAAAGGTGAACTGTGGTTAAACGATTATTAGCATCTCATGCAACGATAATCTCTTCACTATCATTAGCAGGTATCCAGTAGGAGCCTATTGAAACAATGGGTGATGTGTAAGTCCCATGACTCATATTCTAAACCAAGACCTTTTTTTAATGATTTTTTTTCTTACTTATTATTTTAAACATGTGGTGTACAATTCAAGCTTAACTATACAAATGTTCATTATGCAGGTACCCTTGTTGATGAGGTGTTTCCCCTCCCCTGGCAGTTTCCAATTACTGCCAATCCCTTTCTTATAGTATTACAATAGTTGTTCAAGGTCTGCTTATGAGTGAGAGCATGTGATAATCGGTTCTTTGTTTCTGTGACAGATCACTCTGTATTGTAGCCTCTAAGTCCATCCAAGTTGCTGTGAAGTTCATAATTTTGTCCTTCTTTATGGCTGCATAATATTCCATCTTGTATATGTACCACTTTTTTTTATCCTGTCCTCTTCTGATGGGCAGCACAGCTGGTTCTGTGTTTTTGCTATTGTGAATAATGCTGCAATAAACATGCGTGTGCAGATATCTTTTCCATAGAGTGATTTGAGTTTCTCCTGGTATATTCCCAGAGGGGGATTGCTGGGTCATATGGAAGGTTGATTTTTAGATCTTTTAAGAGTCGCCACACTGTTTTCCACAGAGGCTATGCTAGTTCACACTCCCACCAACAGTGTAGAAGTGTTCTCTTTCCCCCGCATCCTCTCCAGCATCTGTTGTTTTTTGAGTTATTGATGATGGCCATCCAGACTGGAGTTCGGTGGTATCTCAGTGTGGTTTTAATTTGCATTTCTTTGATGATTAGTGGGGCTGAGCATTTTTTCATGTGTCTGTTGGTTACTCATATGTCTTCTTTTGAGAAGCGTCTGTTCATATCTTTTGCCCACTTTTTAATAGGGCTGATTGTTTTTTTCTTCTCAGCACATTTGAGTTCCTTGAGTTCCTTGTTAGACCTCTGTCAGATATACAGTTGGCAAATATTTTTTCCCAGTCTGTGGGCTGCCAAGAACATTTTAATAAGATATGAAGGAACTAGAAACAAAGGGACAAAGAAACGTATACATGAGTGTAACTCAATCCCTTAAGAAGACAATTGAAATCTGAAAATCTTATTTAGCCTATTTAAAATTTTTTTTATCTTCACCAAAATAAACATAATTATTTCTTCCTCTCAGTATTCTTCTATCACTGAGTCTAAAATATAAAAAACAATATCTTTGGGGCATTTTTGCCTTTTGCGTTAATTAGCAGGTGACTGGTGGCTGTATCTAGCAAATTCTTGTTGTACAATAATCAACACCAACTGCTCCATCTTATCTCACCCAAGTGGCACAAGCACAAACAATTTCTTGGAGGTCTCAAACAGATGCCCACTCAGACACACTGGATGAATTTATCACTGAATTTCTTTTGTCCTCAGGTCTGTAGAACTGATTGTAGATATCGCATTTCTCCTTGTTTCCATGGAGCTCATCAAAACCCCCAACAAATAAGTTGAGGGATGGCTCCCCTAGCCTGATGATCACTGACGCACTCATGAAAGTGATACTCTATGTGGATACAATGGTGAACACCTACTCCAAATTCTGTCACGTCATTGGCTTGCTGATGGCCAATCATTAACCAAGGGTGGAATGTGGACCCTGCACTGTGATGTCACAGAATCTGGGCCAGGATGACAGGAGGAAGAGGGGCAGAAAGAGGCATCACTGTAGGAAGGGAGAGCCCGAGTGGCTCTGAGATAGATCTGAGATAGACCTTTTCTACAGCGGACCCCTTTAAAGGTTAGTTTTGTTTTTTTGTTTTTTAACTTTATGTTCCTGGACCACCCCCAGATGAAACATTATAACTTTGAAATTTTCCTCCTCTTTTTAGGGGCCTTCCTTAGTGATCATCTCTCCTTCCTAATACAAGAAAACCTTCCCTAGACCACTTCACAACTTTCTAGTAACTTTGTAACCTTAGGCAAGTGACTTAACTTCTCTGAACCTCAGTTTCCTAAAATGGCCACAATAGCTGTCTTAGCTCCACAGAGCTGTTCTGAAGTTCAAAATAACAAATCCATGTGAGAGAGTCGTGTATATTATCTGACACATAAAAGATACACCATAAAAATGACTACTTATGCTCTTTTAATTAGCTACTTCATTTTAAAAAAACTCCTTTCTGAGTGAAGATCATAATTAGAATGGAGTCCACCTCTCCTGCTGATTTCATGATGGTGGCTTGGTGTGGTGGGTAATAACCAGGACTCTGGGGTCAGAATGGGGCTAGTCCTGGGTCTACTGCTTGCAAGTTGTATGACTCTGGGCAAGTTACCTGATTTTTTCATTCCATAGTTTTTTCACTTGTGCAATGAGAATAATAGTAATGATCTTTTTTTTAATCAATATTTTTTATTATGATATTGTGGGGTACAGTTAACGGTTAGGTATACACATATGCTTCATTCATGCCCCCTTGTTGATCTTATAACAAGAAATAGGCTAGAATATCTAAAACATTTAAAGCAATACCTGACCATGAGTACTCACAAGTGTTACTTATAATTATACTATCATCCACCCAGTTTCCTGCCACCAGCCAGAGTGATCATTGCAAATCAATCACAGGCTCTATCCCAGCCATAATTCTTCTCCACATCCTTCAATGACTCTCCATTGCCCTTAAAGTTTTTGCTCCTTGGCACAGACTTCACACACTAGTTACCTGGCCCTTGCCATCTATCCAGCGCCAACTTACTCCAAACAGCACCCACAGAGGTGTTTTCTCTCCCACCCACCCCCAGGCCTAGACAAATACTATTATGGCCTCTGTTTGGTAGTTGTCCTCAGGACCCTCCCCTTCTACCTTACAGAAACAACTCCTATTCATCTTTTGAGTCTTAGCTCGGGGTACACCTCCTCTGGGAAGTCTGTCTTGACTTGTCAGGTTATATTAAGTTCCTCTTCCTTGGGTTTGTCTCCACCAGAGCACTTAATACCTGTGCTATACATGTCAGTATATACATCTGATCCTCCATGAGTCCATGAATTTCTGTATTTGAATGTTATATCTGATTAAATGTTGCCCAATAAATAGACAACAATTTTTCTCACCTAGCAAGAGGCAGGTTGTTCCAGAGTAGGTCTGTGACTCAGTGAGTCAAGAGCTTTGTATGTTCTAAAATTGGATGGTTTTTCCCTCATAGGCACAAGGTGCCTGCCACAGCTGCAGCAATCAAGTCTTCATCCAAATGATCTGTAAACAAAACTACAGAAGTTATTCCCTCTCTCCCTCCCCTTCTCTTCTCCCTCTCTCACCCTCCTCCTCTTTTTCTTTCTTCTCTTTCTTTCTCTACACCTCCCTCTTTCTTTCCAGGGAGATTAATTGCTCAGAAGCACCAAGCAAACTTTCCAGATGCATATCACATCCCTGTGTCTAGATCCAAAAGACACCAGAAAGATAGGCATCTGGTATGTGCAGGCTTCGTTGAGAGAGAAGGACTCCATCAGCAAGGAGAGAGGGCTGGGGTGGATGCTGGGTGAACAACCAAGAGTGTCTGCCCCAGAGAACTCTGAATTCACTAAGGACAGAACTTGAATCTGTGTATTCCCAGGACATGCTTATTGCCTGTGTGTTAGTAATAACACTAAGAACAACCATAACAATATTATCAATAGCAGAGTAACAATATTGCAAAGTCCTGGGAGGCCCCATTTACCTAGAATGTTCCATGATGAGTGCCCTCTATGAATGTAATATGGAAATATTTCCATGCATTTTTTCCCCACAGTGTTGTGTCTGAATCAATGACCCAATTAATTCCTCACAAAACTGCACTATGGGGGCAGGCGCAGCTACCACCCCTTTTTATCGATGAGGAAATGGAGGATACGGAGAGTTGTTTGATAGGGATGACAGGTTTTTGTTTGTTTTTGAATCAAAGTCTCGCTCTGTCCTCCAGACTGGAGAGCAGTGGAATGATCACGCCTCGACCTCCTGGGCTCAGGTGATCCTCTCATCTCAGCTTCATGAGTAGTAGGGACAAGAGGTGCACACCACCAAAACTGGCTAATTTTTTTAAAGTTTTTGTAGAGAGAGGGTCTTGCTATATTGCTCAGCTGGCCTTGAACTCTTGGGCTCAGGCAATCCTCCCACCTTGGCCTTCCAAAATGCTGGGATCATAGGTATGAGCCACCATGCCCTGCCCTTGGAGTGACAGATTTTTATTTATCTGTGATTTATCACCTTTAGTACCCACAGCAAAAGCATGTTTATTACAGGGTTTTCCAAATAGATGGGCCAGGTCAAGAAGAACAAAAAAAGCCTACTCCTTAAACACAGGTAGTCCTAGTGTAGCCCAAAGGCCTAGCCTCATCTGCACTAGTTCACCTTCTACATGATACAGCTATATGATCAATAACCACAGCTATTCACTCTGTCCTAAATACAAACCCAGGTGTGGAACAATGGAAGTCATAGGGACAGGTACTGCATAGAGCTTGCTGCATTTGGAAATTGCAAACAACACCAGACAGTCAATATCACAGGCTCACAGCACAGGGCAAAGAAATCTGAGTGATTGGTGAACAGTTGTGCTGCAGTTCTGTGATGTAGCGTGATTGCTGAGAAGTAACTAGCCAGGAACTTCACCTTTCAGATTCCGCATACATGGTCAGAGCCATGTGGTCAGTTCCTGACAAAATATGTGAGCAGTGTGGTGTGTTTCACTTCATGGATAAGGACTTAGATGTTTTCATTTCATCCCTCACTCTTATTTTCTCTTATTCAGTGACTTTGAGGGCCGCATGTGGAAGATGGTAAAGATACAAGATAAAAAGCATCAGATCCCTTGAACCACCACAAGAGAAAGCTACAAATGGAACTATCCAGACAAGCAACAAGAACAATGAGAACTCCACTTTTAATTGTCAGACTACTGATATGTGGAGGCTGTTTTCCAAAGGACATTCGCCTATATGATCAATGTGCAAATTCTGTCTCTAAGATAGGAACTTATTTAGGGAGCAAAGGAGTTCAACATCCAGTTAATATTTGCGTACTGAACAATTTCAACACAGTAGTTTTGTCTGCAAACAAGTTTGGGTGCATATGCAACCATCTAAGCACAATGACTCCTTTCTGGTCATTGCAAGGATACAAGAAAATTTGGCTTGTGAATCTTTCAGGGACTTAATGTGAAAAGAGATAACACACTGAAATGGGAAACTGATGAGGATCTAGGAAAGGGCTATTTACACAGATCAGAGGTCCTCTGAAGGTGAGAACATGAAATGGTGAAGCCTGCCAGGGCAGCGGCAGGATGCCAACTCTTTCTAAGCCAAAAGGGAACAGGAGGGAACGTAGAGCCCAGAGTGAGCTGCAACTGTGGGATATGGACACTCAACAAGAGCTTAACAGAAAACCTCAGGCATTGTCACCTATGGCCAAGCAGAGGATATGTTGGGAGCCTTCATGTGCCGCTCAAATTCCCTTTTGATGAGAGGTATGTTGCTGTAGCTGTAGTTGCTGTAGAGCTCTACTGTTAGCCCTTTAAGGAGTGCCTGAATTGCTGGAAGTCCCCTTCCCCAAGGACAAGCTCATTCCCAGGCTTGCCCACAAGCAGTGACTAACCTCTGTGAAAGTACCAAGGTCGGACCATCGCTGCCCATCTTGGGGATATCATGAGCGCCATTCTAGCTCCGGAAAGAGTTGGCCACGTTCAACTTCTCCTTCTGTCCACTCTGGCTGCCTTTCCTTTCCTTCCAAGATGTGGAGCACCAGGTCACTCCCTATAAACATCTTGCACACTACACTTCATTTCAAGTCTGTCTCCTCAATAAATCAACCAGGAATGGGGAAAGTGAAGTTTGTAAACACCCTGGCCTCTCTCTCTCCTTGCTTATTAGCCTCTTGTGGGCACCACTCATTGGCTGAACCCAACCGAAAGCAAGAGGGCGAGGGAACAAGAGAATTTTCCGAACTTGCTTAGAATATGGATGGACAAGGCAGAGAAATACTTATTTGTCCTTTTAAACAAAAAAGGAGCTCACATATCTAGGGAGAAAGGAGATTGGGAAGCTGGTAACTGAGAGGGTTTTGAAAGCTGTGTCTGTGATAAAAACAGTTCTTCAAGATGAACAGCCAAGTACTGATGAGAGTTTACACAGTTCCTCATTAACATGAATCTTTTTTATGTGTAGTACCCTTTAAGAAACAAAACATTAGAGCCAAACCTGGGTGAGGCATGTTATCTACAGACGCATGTTTCTGTAACAGGATAACTTGTCCCAGACAAAAACCTAGAGGATGCCTTCAACCCAGGAGTGTCCCTGGGATGCTCCAGTCTAGTCAGTTAGTACGTATCATGCATGCACCCAGCAGTAGGTGAGTTGGTTTCTATGGGGGAAAACTCGAGTCTTTGGTTACCCACAGATGTGTTTATTTATCATGTGCAATGTTTAAAAGATGAACTATTAAGCAACTTTTGCAACTTGGGAAATTTCTCATAAAAATACAAAACTATGGTTTCCCTTGGAAAGGTCAATGTCATGGCACCACTGAGACTTTAAGCCTACTGAGTGGCAGCTGCCACACAGTCCCCGCCTCTCCCTATTGCCCCATCACAGAAGCTAAGCATCAGTTGCTGTTTATCATGGCACTTGAGCACACCCAAGGGAAGAGTGAAATATTTCTTGTACCGAAGTCCCCATCCAAGTAGGAAAATGTGGCCAAGGCATTTTGAGAAAAATGAGAGGGAGAAGTTTTCTTAGAGGCAGTGACAAATATTCCTTCATCTTCATATTGTGTCTGTCCCCTAAAAGTCTATTCTGCCCTACTTGTTTATTTCCCATTTTGGCCTGAAGTTATTTCTGCTCAGGATCCTGCCATGCGCTCTAGATTATGTCAGAGGAGCCACTGGAGGAGACAGCAGTCATGTGGGAGAGGAAAAACAAGAAATACTCAATGATGGGACGATGGAGGAAGGGTGATAAAAATCAGTGCAAGAAAATATCCGTACAAAATTAGACTTTAAATTACCTGGTTCAGAATGCTCAGGGATGGGAATGGGCAAAATGAGATGGAGCAGGAGGGGGGAGTCTCTGGGAAACAGTGAAAGGTTGGGTTCGGAGCAGGAGATGAGGATTGTGTTGTCCTAACTTCTTGACCATAATCCACAATAAGAAATAATAATTTATGTTGGATTTTATCTCTCTCCCTCACAAGCACAAATGCAGATATAAATTAAATCAAAATTTGATTGAGAATATACACCTTTGTTCTAAGAATGTACCCTGATTTTTTTATTTTATTTTATTTTTGTAATAAGGTACCTTTTATTGATGGGCTACCTCTGTGAGCTTCGGTACATCATATCTAATTCTTATAGAAAGTCTTGGCAATAGTGAAATCTTAGTCTTGAGAAAAACTCCCAACAACGTCAACGCTTTAGAAATATCTGCAGCTATAAATCATTACTAATGACACTTATTGAGAATTTTTTATAAACACTCTTTGTTTTTAAAACGTATTCTACCTTTAAGAACAACCTAAGACTTCTAGAAAAAGTCAACATTATTCTCACAGATTAAAAAAAGTGGAAAATTTGGATTTCATTTCACAAACTCATCTTTTCTTCTTTAAACTCTATAAACTTTTTCTTTATTTTAAAGATGTGAGGTACAATTCAGGGTTAGGTGCATAAGAGGTCATCATACAGGTGAAATTTTGACCTCACATTGGTCCTCACTTCACCTGGTTTGGGATCAGGTACTCTACCTTGATATATTTTATTTGATTTCATGCATTTAGAAAATGATGACTCTAGCTCAGGATATATCAATAAGTATTGTTAAAAGATGCCCAGCCGGGCTTGGTGGCTCAGTCTGTAATCCTGCTCCTTGGGAGGCTGAGGTAGTGGATTGCCTGAGCCCGTGGGTTCGAGACCCACCTGGGCAACTTGGCGAGACCTCATCTCTACAACAAATAAAAAAATCAGCTGGGTGTGGTAGCACATGCCTGTAATTCCGGATACTTGTAAGGCTGAGGCGGAAGGATCGCCGGAGCCCAGCAGGTCAAGGCTGCGGTGGCCGGGAGTGGCCACTGCACCCCAGTCTGGGCGACAGAGTGAGACTCCAACTAAAAAAAAAAAAAAAAAAGATGCCCAATGTAGCTAATCATTAGGAAATGCAAATTAAACTCACAATAAATATCACCTCACATCTGTTAGGGTGGCAATTATTTTTAAAAATATAAAAATTATTGCCAAGACTACAGAGAAATTAGAACCCTTGTGCACTGTTGGTAAGAAGGCAAAATTGTATAGTCACTACAGAAAATAATATTGAGATTCCTTGAAAAAATTGAAAATATTATTTCTGCATATTCCAAAAACTCCACTTCTGGGTATATAGTCAAAATAATTGAAATCAGGATATCAGATATCTGTACTAGGATATTTATTTTAGCATGACCCCTAAAAGTCAAAATATGGAAAACAACTAAGCATCCATTGGTGTATGAATAGATTTTAGCATGTGGTGTACACATACAATAGAATATTACTCAGCCTCATAAAAGAAGAAAATTCTGCAATGTGCAACAGGGATGAAACTGGGGGACAATTTGCTGTGTGAGATAAACAAGACCCGGGAGGAGAAATTTTGCAAAACGCCACTTCTAGGAGATGAGATGTCTAAAATAAACTCATAGAAAGGTGGAGTAGAATGGTGGTTTCCAGCGTTTAGGCAGACGAGGAACTGAAGAGTTCCTGCTCAACCAGTATAAATTTTTAGTTTTACTGTAAGAATAAGTTCTAGAGATTATACAACACAATGCCATATTATACACCTAAAAATCGCTTAAAAGGATTTTTCTGAAAGGAACATTAGATGGCTCTGGCCTGGTTGAAGCAAGGTCCTTTGCCTTGCCAGTGGGGGAAAGAACCTCAGTCTCTCCCAGGATGACAAGGTCCCATATAGGGTGAAAAGGACATCAGCTCCTTCAAGCCAGTAGGCTAGTCACAAAGTTCAGAAAACAAATAAACAAAAAACCTGAGGATTCTTTAACAAGAATCCTCTGTCATCCAGATTCAGTGAATGTCCATCCAGCAGGAGTATCTGGGGGTGCCACTTTCAGAGTGAAGGAGACTGAAATCAATTGATTTTATTATGCGATGGCCCAAGACACTGCCTTCCAAGTTGTATTTGTCAACAAGCTGCCTGGAAAGGAATTGCGAATTCATGTGCTGAAGCTAAATAGGAAAAAAAAAATCAGTACCCCAAATGTTGGTGCAATTAATGAAATCATTATGAGAACACAGGGCTGTATGTTGTCAGTGTCTGGGCCTTCACAGCCTGTTTTATCGGGAACTGGCTTCTGTAACCCAAATCTGATGATCCTAGGATAAGGTTGGCTCTGTAGCATGGAGTTGCAAAGGTCAAGTTAAAATTATTATGTGGAAATCGTGGGCTCCTGCACAGGATATTGGTGTGCAGAGATGCTTTAGTTCCCACATGCCACACCCCCTTGACAGGTTAGGGCAAATGGGGCTCAGTCAGGTCATATGACCAAGCCTAAATCAATCACTGTTGCCGATGGTATGGTGCGTGCTGACCGGCCAGCCCTGGGTCTTGTTCCCACCCTGGAAGGTGTTTGGAAGTTGTGTATGGTGCCAATGGTCTGGTCATGGAAAAAAGGGGAGCTACTTCAAGAATCAGAGAATGAGAATCCAAGGAAGAAAAGTAAACCATTTCAGTTACACAGGCACCGTGTATTTGGCAACATTTTTTTAATTCTCAGGGGCACTTCCCAATCCTTGGAACCCAGAACCTCGTCACTCTTAGTACACATTGCTGTGAATACCTGACACCAGGGATAGTACCAAACTCTGTATATGCTATCAGGTTTTTCTGTACATATGTGCCTATGATAATGTTTAATTTATAAATTAGATACAGTAAGAGATTAACAACAATCACTAGGAATAGAATAGAACAATTAACAATATACTGTAATAAAAGTTCTGTAAATATGGCCTTTCTCTCTGTCTCTCTCTCTCTCTCTCTCTCTCTCTCTCTCTCTCTCTCACACACACACACACACACACACACACACACCTACCTGCACACCAGGTCCTTGAGAAGAGCCTATATTTTGTAACCAAGCACTCTCCCAAGCTCTGACCCTGGTCACTTAGGACACTATTTACGAAGTGCCAGTTAACCATCAGCCAATACATGAATCCCTCTAACTCTGTTTCTAAAAAACCTAATATGATTAGGAGTTTATAAGAAAAGATTTTTTTCCTAAGCCTCCTGCACTAATGAACCTTTCAGAATATTGATTGCCTCACTTCTGACATGTGTCCTTGAACTAAGGTCGTTTTTGTTTTTTAATCCCTGTAATTTATTGTCAGACAGTAATTAGCTTAAAAAGGCAAGATTCTGGCAAGCACACAACTCAACCGAATCACCCTCTGTGTGTCAACAACAAACTTCCATGCGCTGCTATTCTCAGGAAGGCAGATTTCCCTCAGCTATTTTCAAAATGAAATAACTCTTGGACCACCTTGAGTCTCAGACTCTCTCCCTCCCCTCCTTCTTCCCCTCCCTCTTCTCTCCTCCTTCCTGTCCCCTCTCCCTCTCTTTCTTCCTCTTCCTCTCTTCCCTTCTTTTCTTTTTCTGTATGGATCCAAGGACTTCAGCACTGGTGACTATATGGAGAAAGCTGGACACTGTATACAGGTTGGCTGCAAATTAGGGTAACAGGAAGTTGAGTTCTTTTAAGTTCCCTAAGCAAAACGTGGTCATATAATCTATCAATCCAGCCAGGCCACTGTGGACAGTGAAAGGTGTGAAAAGGGGCTCTCTTCAAACAGTTTCAGGAAAATAGGTACATATCGCACCAGTCCTAGGCAGAAGAAGTACAGAATCCCACTGAGCAGCATTTTCTAGTCATTCTGTTTCAGTTCTTACTATCCACTCTCCTTGGCTGCCTCATCTCTCTTTATTATCATGGCCCAACCTGATCAAATACCATCTGCTCCATGGAGACTTCCTATCCCTGGTTTGCCCAAGCCCAGTGATCTATCTATCCATCAATTTGCTGAATGCTTCACCTCTCATAGTAATGATTTCAGTGTTGACTCTGTTGAGTGTGGCCCTCTTTGTGTTGCTAGTGACAGAAACTCAACCCAAACAAGCTAAAACAAAAAGGAGAAAAAATGGGGGCATTAGTTAGCTTACATGACTAAAAAGTTTTGCGTGTTAATTTTAGGTGCTGCTTGATCAAGAGACTCAGAGATTGAGATCTCTCTTTCTCTTTCCTTTCCTGACTCACCTCTGCCTTCCTCAGTGTTGGTTTCAAATGCAGGATCTCTACTTTGGAAAATCAAGGCTGTGGCACTATTGGGACCCGATGCCTACTGATTAGCATCGGTTCCCTAAAATGGGCCACACATCACCTACCTGACTGCAGTCCACACATCTCCCTCTCGGGGACCCTGGTTGGGTGGTGCTAGCAGCAGAGACCGAGGGAATGACACTGGGTGGGCAAAGAAAGCAGATATCATCCATCCATCATAACCTCTCCTGAAAACACATCCTCTTAGGGGCTTGACGGTCTCGTGTCAAGAAAGCCAGCCAACATGTGCAGCTGGCCTGAGATGGAGTCCTCTCAGTGACCAACTGTGCTCCTCCTCTGCAGACATCACTCCACCTGACTGAGAAAAATAATTGTCATTGAACAGCTTTCTTTTAAAAAGTCAACAGATGGCAATGGAATAAACTGTTCTCATGAACACTGAAATTCTTTTCCTGCTTAGTCCCCTGTAATTTTCTTTGCCGGGAAAGAAGAAAGGCAGGAGCCAGCTTCAAGTCAACCAGTGCCTAATGAGGTTAATCTCAGTGAATTGATCAGCATTTGCTGCAGAGATGTCCTCATGTCATTATACACTTGGGGTTGTCCAAGGGCTGACAGCATGATTCTTAAGGCTTCTAGAGCCAGGAATATCCCACACGTGTGTGTGTGTGCACGTGTGTGTGTGTGTGTGCATTTTTTTGGTAACTCCATTCTCTCTGACCGTATCTAAGATTTCTTCATTTGAAACAGCTGAAAGGGTAGAAGGTAATGTTTGGGTGGTTTATGAATCATTAAGAAAATGAAAATTTTCTCTCTCATAGATTTTAGTTTCCTGAAATCCACTTAGCAGGATGTGTTTAGAACTCAAGTATCATGTCCAAGTCATTCACATGTGAACCTCAGCCACCGAACCAGAGCAAAAGCATTCTTGTCCAGAGAAACTCGCCCTGCTGCTATTTTACTTCTCTCCTGGAGAGGCAGTGTGTAAGCCTTAAGCCCTCCCGTGGCCCTTCCTACAGGACACTGTTGTCTAATTGGTCCCCATGGCAGTGTGGAGAGGAAGAGTTGCAGGGTTCCACATCCAGCTTCCAAACCAAAATCCCAGTCTCTGTTCACAGACTCTCAGCTCCCTCCTCCTTGTCTGGGTCCTGCAAACTGAGGATTGATGTGGTTCCTGCCAACAACACTCCCTTACTCTTCCCTCTAATGCTAAGTTCTTGCAAGACTACTAGTTTCTTTGCATATGTCCTTCCTCCTGTATGGGTGCCTTATTTCCATTTAGTCACGTTGCTCCCAACACATGTGACTCTCCAGGTCTCTGAAGGGTAAACTTCATTTTTATTCAGTTGCCCCCAGTGCTAGGTCTAACTGTCTTTGTTTGGCTTTTTCAGTTACCATGTGTTCCATTTTGCAATTCCCAAATTTTATCACTGTCCCTTTGCTTTTTTCTTGTGAGTTTACAACACCACCTATGTTTCTAAATAAAATTACTTTCCTAATTTTAAGAGCATTTCTGAAGAAAGTAAAGTAATGCAAGTAATCAATTGTGTTTACCTGGGACCTACATGAACCTCTTATTTAAATTTAGGATTAGAGAGATGAAAGGGAAATTTACATTGACAATTCGGCACTCTCCCTAAATATACAAGTCTTTCTGCTACTAAGAAGAACTGCCCTCAACAGGAAGTCTAATGAGGTGGTTATGAGCAAGTTACCTAACTTATCTAGATCTCAGTTTCTCCATCTATAAAATGAGGATGGTTGAAGTACTTTCTATTGCCTTGGGTCATTGTGAGGATTAGATGTGTCAATAAATGGAAACATCTACAGCAGTGTCAGGTACCTAATAAGAGCCCTGTTTACTGTTATTAGTGTTATTACTATTTGGTTTCAGATGGAATGAGGCTTCTTACCCACATAGAATAGAAGGCACTCACTCAGTTTGTTAACAGCTACAAAACCATTCCATTAAGATCAAGAAGCCCAAGTTGGAAGACATATTACCTCAATTTCTCCCTCTTCTCATTCATTTATTTCTGACTCTCAAAAACATGAGTTAGGGAGGCAGCATCCTTCTTTGTTTTATAGCCTTGTTTTCCTTGGTTGCTATTACCATTAAACCAAATGCCCATCCCGGCCTTTAGAATTTTAGCATACTTGAAATTTAACATCTCTGCAGATGGATGAGGACAAGAGCCATCAGGAAGAAGCCTTAAAGTAAGATCCTCTTTTCATAAGCCAAGGAAGATCAATGACAGGAGTCAATTGCCACCATTCAAAGGGACCATTAGCATTTCCTTTATTTTAGAAATATTTCAGGCACTTCCTTCAGGCACTCTGGTCAGCTAGCTGTGTATTTTGTATGTGACATCCTTCCAAGTCCCGCTCAGTTGTCTGGAACCAGACCAGGGAGTGACCACTGAAAAAGTGCATTTGGATTAAACAGTATAGCTACTTGGTTGGATTAGAAGGTTCATTTAACATTTAGGAGTCCCTCTGATGCTACTCCCTAGTATGCACTCACTCTGAAATGTTGTAATTAAACTATTAGGCCCCCTGTCCTCTGCTAAAAGTCAACTTATTTATGACTCAAATTTAAACTCAAAAAAGTATTTTCAGCAATTACTAGGAGCTTTTGTTTAATTTATTCCTTCCTTCTTCATCCATCCATCCATCATTTTAACAGTCCCCACCCAAGTGCCATTAGCTCTGTCACTCCCCTTCCCTGGGAAATGCTAAGATGAGACCAACCTCAAGGAGTTCCTCAATTAACATGCACATAGTTACACTCCTGTGTGATAAACATAATGTCACAAAGGCATGGACAGAGAGGTCAGGAGAGGTGAGAGGCAATGATCTCAGTTCAAGAGAGTCAATGATGGTTTTTCACAGGAAGTGGGGATGGTTTTCATTTGTCAAACAAAAAGATATCATATGTAAGGAAGCACACTTGCCAAGTGTCTGGACTGTGAAAAGCAGAGAATATTTGGAAAATGATAAAATGACAACATAGATAGGACATATGAGATGGGGAAGGGGGTGGCAGGGACAAGGTTGGAGAAGTGGACAGGGCAGTGGATCTGGAGCTGTTAAATCAGATGTCTTTGATGCTAAGTAGTTGCCACATATGTATAAAGAGGCTAGGCATGAGGTGTAGAAGTGTAGGGACTGAACACGGTGTCCATGTGAAAGTAAACACTGGGTGACACCAACAATGAGATACACATTTGGCCATCTGTGTGCCTCAACCTATAGACTACAAGGAACCAGAGAAGGCTCTAAGAGGGAAAGTGACCTCATTATGCTTTTTGCATTCTTCAAATGGCTCTGTAGGTTGGGACTTGTGCTGCCATCTCAAGGTGCAAAACTGGTGCTGTACTGGCATTAGACACACATCAATCATAACTTCCACTCTCTGCACTCTTCTGGAGGTAGTGACCAACAAAGGATTCTTTTCTTAGCAAGCCAGTCTTCCCAACTCCATCCTGTGCATTATCATCAGATCCAGGAATGACTAATTTCCCAAGCACACTGTGCCAGATTAGCTCTTCACTAAGCGATCTGTACAAGATGAGAGTAAGTCCTTGAAGGGATTTCAGAAATGAGGTACTTTTGTGTGTTGCACAAAATAGGAACGCCAAAGATCAATTTTTAAGATGTTAGAGATTTGTTTGCTTTTGAACTAAATATACCTTATTGTTTTGTTATTTTGTTTTTCTTAAGAAAAGCCTAGCATTGACAAAAACCCCTATGTGATATCTAACTCAGATTTTGAAGAGATAAAGGCAACTATAATGGATCATTTAGAAAGGCATTTTGACTACAAAACCCAAATAGCCTTGGCTTAAACCAACAGTGCCATATTTTTCTCATGAAAAAATAAGTCTAGAGCCCGGAACACCTGGACCTGGTACAGTTATACTGGGAGCCAGCAGAGACTTCACCCTTTTCTCTCATGATCTAAGGGTATTTCAAAGGTGTCATGGTGCAAGCAGGGAAAAGGAGGAAACTCAAAGGAATAATGTCTATATCAAAAAAGTCAACAGACTCTCTGAAAAACACACTTATTTTCTGCATTTCGATAGAAGAATAATCTCACGTGATCATTTCAGGCTGCAAGTAAGTAGGAAAATTGGGTTTCTATCTTTCTCAGTTTCTATAGTAAAATAAACAAAGTAGTAAATTAAGTTTGAATGATGCTGAGAAAGCTTGCTTTTATTATCTGTCATAGATATTGAGAAGAAAGTTGGAGAACCCAACAGTGAATTATGAGTCCTTTGACAGTTCTTTCTGAATGCTACCCAGTTTCTCTCCACAGAGATACCAACATGGCTTCTCATTCACCAGGGACCCCTCACAGAAGAGTTTCACTCAATCTGTTGTTTTGTGTTGTGTTTTCTTCTTGAATTTTTTAATTAGTTGTCTATATTCATAAAAAACATTGTACACTAAGACAAATTTTTGACTTCAGTTGAAAAATCAGTCTATCCTACTGAACCCATCTGATCCCATTGCAAGAAATAGCTGGCAATGAAGAGCCGATGCCCTTTTTGATGGGGGTGTCTGACCCACAGACTTCACCACTCCCTGTCCTCTAAATAGATCACATGGCTTGTCCCTGAAAGTCTTAGGATGTGTGACCCTTTCTAACTTTCATTCACCAACAATATTAACCACCAGTTATGTTCCCAGTCCCATACAGAGATAGACAAAATATCATCAATTTCCTAAAAGAACTCAGAGTCAATCACAGGAAAAGTACAGCAAACAACCAATTCTAGTCAAGTAATATGTGTGGCATATAGAAATGACCACAACTATGAAGACTTGAAGGAGAAACCAGTTGCAGATTGTGTTGGTCAGGGGGAAATTCTCAGGGTAAATAATCCCAGTAATAAGCAGAAATTATCTAAGCAAAGAAGCAAGGACCTCTCATCTAGGCATAAGAAGCAAAGAGAACTAAAAGAACATAATACCTTCAGGAAATAGCAAGTATTTCCTAACCCTCTAATGACTCGTTTGACTTTGAGAACACTCACTTAATGGCTCAGGTGTAATTAAAGTCTTTTAATACATTTCTGTAAACCCCCAGTTATGTGACGCCATCTCATTCACTTATCTCTATTTTGAGATTCTGGACTGCCCAGTTGACTACAGGTCTATTAACTGGTGCTAAGTTATACACTTTTTCTCTTCTCTAAGTGCCCAAGTAAATGATGGGTTCATGAGGTAGCCCAGTTATGTGTTACAAGTTGTGATATGGCTACCTATTTAAGTGTGTGAGCTGAGGAGAGAATTTCAACTAAAATAAAGATATCGAAGTCTTTCCCTTTGGTTATTCATTCATCTGGTTATAGATTACAAAGCTCTCACAGCCAAGGTTGAGTATTGCCCACTCTTGAAGCTACACTGCTGAGTATAACATCATGTGTTGTCAAGTTCATGTGTTGTCAAGTCTTGTGTTGTCAAGTACATGTGTTGTCAAGACAATCCCCAGTACAACAGTGTTGAGAAGAGGAAGAAGTGATTAGATGATATGGGCTCTGCCCTCATGAATGGATCAGTGACATATCAGTGTCATTGGCAGAGGAGTGTGTTTGTTATAAAAGTGAGTTTGGTGGTTTGGTGAATCTCTCTCTCTCTCTCTCTCTCTCTCTCACACACACACACACACACACACACACACACACACATCCTCACCTTCATCCTCATTCTCACCCTCACCTTCACTCTCACTTGCCTTCTGCTTTCTGACTTGGGATGATGTGGCCAAGTCCTCACCAAATGCCAGTGCCATGCCTTGGACTTTGCGGGCTCCAGAACCACCAGCCAATGAATTTGTTCTTCAGAAATGACCTAATCTCAGGTCTTCTGTTATAGCATCACAAACAGACTAAGACAAGATCAATAAATAAATGAGAGGTGAAAATTTTTCATTGAAATAAAATAACAGATTATAAAAGTTATTTCTCTAAATCCAGAAGTTGGCAAATATTTTCCATAAAGAATTATATAGTAAATATTTGAGTCTCTGTTGTACCTGCTCAGTGTTTCTGATATAAGGTCAAA
Source organism: Carlito syrichta (assembly GCF_000164805.1). Lineage (NCBI taxonomy): Eukaryota > Metazoa > Chordata > Mammalia > Primates > Tarsiidae > Carlito > Carlito syrichta. The sequence goes on along the minus strand of NW_007249297.1, from coordinate 212,078 downwards.
GAAGTCATAGACAATTTGTAAATAAATGAGGATGGCTTAGCCCCATCAAACTTTATGGACACTTAAGTTTCCATTTTAAGTTATTTTTACATGTAACAAAATAATATCTTATTTTGATTTAATTTCAATCATTTAATAATAAAAAATTACTCTGAATTCATGTGTTATACAAAAGTAGGTGGTGGGCTGGATTTGGATTCAGACCAATTTAATGAGAATTTAATGAGCTAAATTGACTTAAGCATATTCTTAGTTAATGGAGCTCAGCTATGGAAAGGGAATCACCTGTTGAGTGTAGACCTTCTGTTCTTCATTAATAGAAAGTAATATATAAGGAAAAATCAATCTGTTTTAACTTAATGCAATGTGGTCATTAAAGGCTCCTCTACTCTTATTATCTAATTCAGATGTGCAGGCAAAATTCTACACTGGCTCCATTAGGAAGCCAAACAATTAAACAACTAGGCAATCAATGGTATAATTAAAAACTCTTTTATTATATTATTGAGTACTCATCAAGAAAGGTTGGGCATTCATAATTCAAATGCCCTCCTAAAATGTCAGCATTTTGAACCAAAGCCTTCTCTTCACACAGATGCATAGGCAGGTTGGGAAAAGGAGTGTGGAGTTGCAAATACCCCATTCACCTCCCCTAGTCTAAAGGACTAATGAACGGTGACAGTTCCAAGAAGACATCAAACAATTAAAGGGTCTGATAGACCCTTTAATTTCCATCATCTCTGAAGACTATTCTGAAACTTCCTTTCCAAACTGTCCCTAAAAAGAAGCTCATAGACCACATGCTGCTATGGCCCCTGATCACTTTTATTTCTGAGTATTTCTTTTTTCTCATTATAAATTCATCACCATGAGAATAGGGAGATGCTTGTTACCAAGGCAACCAGGTGTGGTGTTTCTGGATGTGATCTCAGCGTAGGCTTTTTTCTTTTTTTCTTTTTTGAGTCAGAGTCTCACTCTGTCACCCAGGCTGGAGTACAGTGGTATATTCATGGCTACCGCAGCTTCCACCTCCTGAGCACAGGCAATTCTTTCACCTCAGCCTTCCAAGCTGGAACTATAAGTGTGTAACTCCATGCACAGCTAAGTTTTTGATTTATTGTAGAGACGAGGTCTGGTGAAGCTGTCTAGGCTGGCCTTGAACCCTCAGGCTGAGGCAATTTTCTTACCTATGTCTTCCAAAGTGCTGGGATTACAGGAGTGAGCCAATGTGCCGGGCTCAGCCCAAGCTTTCTGCTCTGCTTGCCTGATTCCAACTGGTCCCTGTTCCTCACTCCTGTGGTCAGGTAACCACTTTCCTTTTTCACTTTATCATTAAAGTTAGCTTAGCAGTCTTTCTGTAGAATGGCTTTAAAAGGATGTTGTTCACCACCTATTTCTTCAGTTCTACTCAGTCTCCTAGGCTTCTTTCTCTTTTCAGCATGTTTGGTCTTATACTCTGTTGGAAGACCTCTTAATCAATGCCCACCCACCACTAAACTCCCAACCCTGGAATTACCTCATCCTTTTCTCTATCTTCCGGTATTCAGAAAAAGGCACATTCTCTCAGCCAGTCTCTCAGCAAGGTGTCAACAAAACTGATCAGATTACCTAAATCAAGGTATAAATGACCTAAGTCAAGATGATCAAATTACTTAACACAAGGTGTGACTATTGGTGTGTCCCTGTATTCCCAAGAGAGATTTGCTCTTTTTCAGCAAAGTCACCTGAGTGACAGAATTTCACACTGTCTCAAGAAAGTGTTAGAAGGGAGAGTTCAGGGCAGGTGTTTACAGTGCCCCTGATTGGGAAGAGGGCTGACTTGCAACATCTGATGTTCCCATTTCAAAGCATTCATTCACTGAACACAAGGTGTACTGTGCACAGGGCACAGTACATGAACTCAAAGGTCTGGGCAATACACAGGGAAAGGAGGACTCAGATCCTGGCCTTGGGTTCACCAGGTATGCAACTTAGGATAAAACACTTTCCTACTCTGAGCCTTGGGTCCTCATATATTACCTAGGGATAATAATACCTGCCACTCAGGCAGGGAGGACTTGAGGCACCTTGGATTGTTCCAGAAGAAGAGAAATGCATCCCCCAAATGATTTTGGTTAAATATTTGTTCAAAATTAATAAGAAGACTCATTAATTTGGAAACACTGGGAAGACAGGTGAGGAGTAAAACATCAGCCTCTCTAACAATGTCATGAACTATTCTACTCTGGCCCCCAATAGTACATTCTGCCTAGAAAAAGCAAAAGTGGCCAGGTAAGGTGGCTCAGGACTTCGGGAAGCCATGATAGAAAGATCGCTTGAGCCCAGAAAGTGGGATTTGACCAGTGTTAGGCCATGAGCTGATGCTATGGGAATAAAACAAAGAATTGCAGAGGCAAAGCAGCAGAGCTTATTCGCTATCAAAGGTAGGAAAGGACCAACACTAAGGAAAGCATGGTAGTAGGCGTGAGGATCAGGAGTATTTAAGGTTTCTATAAGGAAATATGTCTATAAGGAAAAATATCTCCAGCAACTGCATTCTTGGATGTTGATAACGTAGATCTTGTTGTCAGGACAACATATCTTATGACTCCAGGAGGAGGGTTGTTGGGCTATCATGGAAGACTGATCACAATAGGTTAGGTCAGCTTGGTCCTTCATGGCTAGAAGACAAATACTTAGAATAGAGAGTGAATCAGTACAAGGCATGATTGAGTGATTACAAGACAATTATCAGGAACTGCCTCCCTAGAAATTGATTTTGTTTTCTTGACAATGATTAGAAGGCATGCTCCTGGGAAAGCAAAGTAAAGTTTAAGCATAGCTAAAATGGCTGTCACAATGTCTAAAGTTACTCCATTTTGACTTTTCATCCTTTCAACCAGTTTTTTGCTTGTTTGCTCTTTTGTTTGTTTTTACTGCTGATTCTATTTCAGGATCTGAACCAGAACATCACACTGAATTTACTCATCCAGACTCCCTCTGATCTATGAAAGTTTCTCAGATGTTCCTTTTTGCACATGACCTCAAGAGTTTTGAGAACTACTGGTATTTCATAGAATATTCTAAATTTGGTCTTGTCTGATTTTTTTTCCTCATGATTAGACCAGGGTTATGAGTTTTGGGAAGGAAGACCACATAGATAAAGTGTCAATCTCCTCACATCATATCAAGAGCCCAGAAGACCAATATGACTAGTCACTGTTGATGTTAATCTTGATCACCTGGCCAAGGTAGTATCTGCCATATTTCTCAATTCTAACACTATTTTACTTTTTACACTTTTCTAACACTATTCTCTGGAAGCAAGTCACTAACTCCAACCCTCATTCAAGAGAGGGATAGTGAGAATTAATTTCCACCTCCTGGAGAGATAAGAGCATCTACACAAGTTATTTGTAATTCTTTCTTTCTTTCTTTCTTTCTTCCTTCCTTCCTTCCTTCCTTCCTTCCTTCCTTCCTTCCTTTCTTTCTTTCTTTCTTGACCATATACTTCACAAGTTCACAAACAAACACAGATGTAATTCTTTCTTAAAGGAGATTTGTCTGACCCTCCATTTATGTATTCAATCATTTATTTATATCAAGAGGGACTCATGAATATTTATTTTATATTTTGTTGCTCAAATTCTAGCTCTAGTCCTTAAATGCTCTTTGAGATTGATTGTCTCTTGTGTCCCTTTGATGTAGCCTGTCCTTCTTTTTTGAACCCTTCCTTCCATTTGGGGCTATAAGACACACCAAGCTCACCTTGCATTTTCCAATTATTTTTAAATGGATTTTTGCCTTTGAAACATTTGCGATACTAGCACTAGAAACACCTATTTTAAATCAGAATTGAAAATGTATTGAGTTTGAAATTTTATATACTTTATTTTTCTAAAATAAAATGAAACTAGCTTACAGAAGAAAACAATCAGCTAATGTAGTTTTGTCCCTCTCCTACCTGAGGCTTCCCCAAAGCTTACTCTTTACTCACTGTTCCTACTTCCCTATCTGGCTAATTCTGGCTCAGCCCCTCATCCCACATTGCAGGAAGGAAATACTTACTGTTAAGAATACAGCCTCTCATGGTATCAGTCTCATCTCAGGGGCATAGGTAAAGCCCATTTCTCCATCAAAAACTGCCTCTGGTACTTGAGAAGCACCCTGGTAGCAGGGGATATATCCTTTTTGCTCATACCTTTTGTCCCCAGCTTCTTACACAATTGACTCACAGTAAGTGCTCAATAAATGCCTTTTGAATGAACTGCTTTCCTCTGAACCTCACAACAACTGTCTATAGTGGTGTTAACCTATCTAACTGAGAGACAAGAAATAACAAACCTAGTGACTTAGTGATCAAGACAACCTTAGCGTCCCCTTGGCTTGACTACACTGTAATCCCCCACCAACACCCTGCCACCAAGTCCCTGGCCTCTCTCATCTGGATCTGACAGAACCCAGATGGCTAATCACAGTGGTCTCCCTTCCTTTTTCCTTAGAGCATTTACTTTAGAAAACTTGTCATTGCAAATTTCTTTTTTTTTTTTTGTCCTCCTTTGAGATGTAAATCATTTTAAAAGCTTAAAAAGCAAAACAAAACAAAGGAAGGTCATCAAGGAAGATAACACCTCATATCTTTGTCTCTGAGGGAGGGAAGATGTCTGATTTGGGTGGGAGCCTTCTTCCAAGTTGTAAAGATCTTGCCTGTCATGAAGACATGAGAAAATTTACTTTTCATTTGGGTAAGACCTTTTGCAAACACAGATGGCCTAAGATACTCCCAACCCCTGATTTAAACATCCCTTCCACCTTGTACCTTCTAGAGTTGGGGTTAGACTGAGTTCTGACCTCTTTGTTCTATTGGAATACCCACAAATAAAGCCTTCTTTATTTGTATAATTTTTTGTGGTGCAATGTTTTTTTCTTTGACTCTGGCCACATTTCCAAGAGATTTCTGGCCTAGAAATTGTCTAATATTAAGTCCTGCAAGAAAGAAAAATCATTAAAATAATTATAATAATAGCCTCTTGTTTCAAACATTGCTGCAAGTTCTTTACATGTATGGGCTTGTTTAATCTTCATAATAACTCTGTAACATAGCTCCTGTTCTTTCAAAACAGAAGTATAAGAAGTCAAGTAACTTGCTCAAAATCCATAGAAAATAAACATAGGGAAAAGATGTAAATGTTGCTGGATCACCGTCTGGGACAGGCTAAACTAGCTTATGTAGCAGTAATAAATACTCCACTCCAATCTCAATAATTTATAACATGTTTTCCTCATGCGACATGCCTATTACAGGCTCAACCGCTATCTTGACAATTGCCGTTCATGATGGTAGTCGAAGTATTCTGGATAGTCTTCAACTAGCAATTAAATGCTTCCTCTCAGACATGAGGATCCTTGCTTTCTACAACCACTCCTAGCCTAGACTAGCTACATGGCTCCCCTCAACAAGGGGGCAGGACATGCACTCTTCCCATGAGCCAAGGAGGCAGACATCTGGACATAATTGGTGACCAGCCCTTGTGACAGTTGCACTGAGCTGACTCTCAGTGTTAGTAAAAAGAACCACCAGAGTCTCTGTAAGAAAAGGAGCAGGGTACAGACCAATAGGCATTAAGCAGTATGTCGTGACAAAACCTTGTTCTGTGATCTAGGATATTTTCAATACAGTCTGCAAAAATGTCACACAATTTTGAGGGCAATGAACTTTTTGTGAAAATTAAAGAAGCTCAATTCAACGTACTGGCAGATTAAACTCAGGCCACGTGGACATGGAGGCTGCTGACACCTGGTGGCTCCTGCTTCTCTTTGGAACTCGATTTGCTCTGTAAGACGCCTGTTTCCTTCAATGCACAAGTGGAAATGTAGTCCTGGGAGGGCAGAAGGATGATTCACTACTTCCTCGCAACCATCTGCCTCAGCAGGTGCCTGCATCAGCCCCAGCAGAACACAGGGGTTGCTGGCATCAGCAAAGCAGGGGCTCACTCAGCAGATCCTCTGGAAGGGATTCTTCCAGGGGTTGCTCAAATTGCACAGATGTCTGCCTAACAGCAATGCCTGTGGGAAGTCATCCCAATTCAGATTATTCCCTTGCATAGACATTCTGGGTGGTCAGTGTTCATACATCAGAGGACACTATTTTATGTCTCAAAAATGTGTGAGTCTTTCAGGTAGAGGCTAGAGAATAGGCCAAGCTGATTTTGTTGATTCCACCAGAGACAGCTCATCATCATCCCCGTGTCGGGGATGAATGGGTGCTTATCCCCATGTCTGGTGGGTGCTCATTCCCATGTTTGGGATGAATGCGTGCCCATCCCCGTGTCTGGGATGAATTGGTTATCCTGACCATGGGGTGCAATATTCTCAGAGATGACCTGACTCCACTGAGGCCCGAGATGCTAAATGGAAACGCTACTGGAGGATTTTCTAGAAAGTTCACCAGATATTGCCTCCAGGCACAGATTAAGAGGAAAACAATAAAGCATATTGAAAGTTTTAGAGATGATTGTAAAGAAAGATACCAGTCCGTCAAGTCCTAGAGAGGGGCAGATGGCTAACTTACAGGAAAAATCAAAGAGGTCTGTGTTTAGCCTATATACAAAAAAAAAAAAAACATAAATATAGTATATATCATTTAGACGGCAAAGAAAAATGTCTTAAGGAAATTTGCTAAAGCCAAAATATAACCTGTGGTTCTCTCTAGTGATGGAACTATAGGTGGCTTTTGTTTTCTTTATGTCTTTCTGTGTTTTCCAAAATGTCTACAATAAAATGATTATGTACAAAAATTAAATAAAGAAAGAGTTCTGAAGGAGCAGGAGGAGAGAGCTCATGCTGGCACCCTGTGAGGGTCACAGCCATGGCCCAGGGATTCTGAGTACAGGGTGAACTCAGGGAAAGGAATGCCAGTGACAAACTGCAACTCCACATGGAGGAAAGATGGCCTTTCTCTCCTTCTACAACTGACCTGGTGCAGGTGCCTCCAGTGCCTGCAACTTCACTAGAATGCAGAAGGTAAGGAAGCCTGCAGGATGCAAACCAGAGGAATGTCGCCTCCCGGGGCAGAAAGCATGGTGGGGCAAAGCATCCAACACATAGCCTAGAGACCCATTTACTTGCTTCACCCCTGCAAGATGAACTAGACATGTTTAACAGTTTTACTGAGATATAACTAATGAAAGGACATAAGATGGAGTTGATATACCCATTAAGCAGCCATTTTAACAATGCCTAGTTCTGTCATGTTTTTCAGCAGTTCACTTTAACGTACCCTCTAATCACTAGCCAAGGACAGAACTGGTTTCTCAGATGGTGCTTTGGATAGTTGTTTTATAATCCCCTCCCCATCTTGTTTTGTTAACACGTTAACTCAGTCAACGTTCCGTGTCCTTCATGATGCAAACAGACCTGGTCAACGTGGTAGCAATCATGTGACTAACCCACCCATCTGCCTGCCATCCATCACCTAATGTTAATACCTGTGCTTACCTGCCCCTCGTGGTGACATAAAAAAAGACCACCACCCAATCAACTTAATGACCTGCCTCCCCTCCCCCATCAAAGGGAAGGTTTAAAAGCATTGAACTTCTAAAAAAAAATTATTATAAATTGAACTTTAAGTAACCATTTGCTGTTGCTTTGTTAAACTCTGGTCTGGACACGTGGTCCTTTAAACTAGGGCCACCAGGTTTTCCTAAGCTTTGGCCCCCTCCCCTACCTTGGGGAGGTGAATCTCTCTGTCTCTCTCTCTCTCTAATTTACTTTCTAAATAAACTATATTTTCCAATCTAACTTCTATGCAATTCTTTGCATCTTTTGTGCAGCACCAGATCTCAGACACCCTCCATTGGGTCTGACCTAACATTTTGGAGGTCCCTACCGGGATGTTTAACCAACAACTAACATGCCATATAACTCACTCATTTATACTACATGAAGCAGTGGCTGTATACTGAGCTTTGCACCATCACCACAATCGATTTTAGAACATTTCTATTATCCCCAAAATAAACCTTATATCTTTTAGCAGTCACACCTTGTTTGTTCCCAACAGAATCACACAGTCTCTGATAACCAATAATCTATTTTCTGTACCTATAGATTTACCTATTTTGGGCATTTAATATAAAATGGAATCACACACATAGTGTCTCAAAGTTCACCCAGATTGCAGCATGAATTTCTAGAATTTTAATTTCTTTTTCTTGTAGAAGAAAACTCTATTGCATGGATAGACCACATTTATTTATGCATTAATCACTTGATGGGTGTTTGCAGTGTTTTCTCTTTTTGGCTTTGATTTTTCTTTTCTTTTAAGCACATCTAGGATGCAGGAAATACTTATTGGCTATCATGAGAAATGTTGATACAAAGCACTAAACATCCTTAACTAGTTCTTGGTTTAGGTTCCCTTGGGTTTCTTGACACCTACTAGGTGGTCAGGTTGTACTTGTAGTTGGAGAAAGAGGGAGGGAAAAGATCTGATGGAGAAAAAAAGGATAAGTCAGATGCACTAAAGATAAATTACTAAATGCATTCTAACCATTGTCATAATGTAGTTAACTTGCAGACTCCGGGATGTTTTGCCACAGAAAAATCAAAATGAGATATTCCATTGCCTTAGTGATTTTGCAAGTTCAGTATTTTTGAGCTGAGGTTACGTTGTTTTTGTTGTTGTTGTTGTTGTTTTCGGTGATTATTTCATAGTCAATATGCCATTAGTAGGAGAGGAAGTCCCAGCTTTGCTGGCATTATAATGCCTGACTCCCTACAGTAAATACACAGTAAAGGAAAGAAGAATTTTAACCATTTCTATGGAGAAGTTCTGTTGGTTCTAAGATATTTAGACTGAAATTGTGGATATCTAGATAAACTATTGGGCAGGTAAAAGCACTAATCAAGATGGAAACAAAGTCAGGAGTGGTTCTCAAGTCCAGGATTGAAAGCTCAGTTGCTTTCAGAGGCCAGAGAGACGTATAATCATGTTAGAGTCTGAGGCAATAGGCAGGTATGTTCAGTGTTAAATTGCAGAATGTGCAACCTTTCTAAAAGCATTGACAGTGATATATTTTTAAACCACTTAATTGCTGAATGGACATTTTAGAAGAAATTTAGCAACCAGTGATGACTTTTGTTTGAGACACAGCAAGGGCAGACCTCAAGCAACGATATTATGATTCACAATGGACTTAAAGTCCCCCTTTAAGTCCATTTAAGGAATCTATGTTCAAGATTCTATGCAGTTCATGATGGTTTCAGATATGGTCCTTGCCCTCATCCCTGGAAGACTTCTATTTCTGTCAAGCCAACACATGAGACAATAGAAGAAAAATGCACCATAGAACACAAGAACCACCAAGCCTCTACCCCTTCCTCCCAAAAGCTGCATTTTCCTCCCCTGTAAAATACAGATTAAAAATAATGCCCAGCTCAATTGTTGGTCATCCAAGATAGAATAAATTTCGTTCGTGAAACACTGCTCAGTCTCATACTTCTGTGTACTAATGATGGTTTTATATGTGTTCTCCTCTAATTTTCCATTTTCTTATGTTCAAAGGGCAGGATATGTCTTGGTTTAGATTCTCAGAAACTTGAGCTTGAGACTAGGACTTACATGCAAGCGATTTGGTCTGAAAGGTGGTCTAGGGAGGCATGCCTGAGAAAACTGGAAAAGTGAAATGATAAAGTAGGAAAAGTCAGTAAAAGGACAATAAAAGAGTCATTGCTGCAGGCAATAGAGGCTCAACGCTGATGGGCCTCTGGGAATCATAGAACACCTCCCAGAACTGTTTACATACAGGGCAAGAGGCTGGATCTTGGTTTAATTGCTCTATATTCACTATTGATGAGGGGGTCACATCTGGAGGGGCTATCCTTTATGCACTTAAGGTTTACACTTGAATTGGAGCTGAGTATGGCCCTACATCTTTGGGAAAAGTTCAGAGGCAGAAAGCAGAAAGACATGTAGCAGGTAGCTTGAGATGAGATGCTGACTACAGGTCTGATTACACCTGGACTTGCCCTAGAACCTGAAACCAAAATGAGAAATGTGTTGGGATGTGGCATTGAGCACCAATGTCATCAGAGTGTAGGCATCAGCATACTTTTGGTTTCATAAAGCTTCTCAGATTTCGATGAATAGAATAGATACGTGTAAATGGTTAAATGCATGCAATTATTTAAACATAAAATTCAAAGTAATTTTTCTATTGAGTTGATGAAGAATGACTCCAGCTACTGACTTTTCTTCATATTTACAAATGAAAACCTAATTCAAAAAGGCTTATGTCTGTAGGTGGACTTGCTGGCTTATAAAATTATCTACCGAAAGAACTGGCTTCAGGAAAAGCAAGATCAAACAATGATACCAAGACTATTTGGTCTCTTACTTGATATATTCTCAACACTCATTTTAATATACGTTGTACATAGTGGCAAATTGGTTGCCAATAACTCCAGCTGTGTACAAATGTGGGGGAGTGTGTGTTTCTCTCTCACGAAAGAACACAGGATTGGATCTCCCCGGCTTTCACAGTAACATGTGCATCCCTGGAGTAAGCACCATTGTAAAGGAATGAGGTGGTGATTCCCTGGCCTGAGCTAATGCCTATTTCTGGAGGATATTCAAGGTATTGTTTCAAGGGAATGGGTAAATGGATATTGAATGTCAATAACAATGGATGCCCACTATTAGCAATACATATGCAGAATTCTTGCTTAAATATAAATTTGGATTATAAACAGGTGAATTTGAATCATTTGGGGTCTGAGTTGTGCTGTGCAAATATCCTTTTCTGTTCTGGCCCATGGCAGAAGTTGCTAACTGATCATGAAGAGCTTTTCTTTAAAGACTATATACACTTTCAGAAACCATCTCCGCAGAGTGCTCTGGGTAGCTACTCCTAGACTATAGGAGTGAATATGTGAGGTGAAATAGATTTACCGTCCATTCTCATTAAGGGGCAAACATTTTAGAGACAAGCAATCCTAAGTTCTCATGACAGCTCTGCTCATTCCTTGCGAGCTGTAGAACCTTAACAAGTAGCATAGCTCTTATGAGCCTCGGTATTCTCATAAGTAAAACTGGAAAAATAAAGTTTACATGGGAAGAGTATTTGCTAATATAAATAGTTTGCACAGTATCACAAAGATCTCATTCAATAGATCTCATTTTCCTTGTTTTGTTTTCCAGGAAAAAAAATGCTTTCCTCACTCTCATGGGATATCTTGTATTTTCCATTTTGGAAAAGATGCCCAATAATTCACTGACAATGATCTGTAACATTACTTTGCACCCATTCATGCAGAGACATCTTTGGAAAAATGTCATACTTGGAGGCACCAATGTTACCATGTATGTTATCCTACATGCTCTTGCCATCCTATATGTTCTTGCTCAATCCATGCTTAAGTAACTGTTTAATTCAATATATTTGCAAGACATTGGCAGAAAATGTTAGTAATGGTATTTGTGCCATGGGTTTTGGCTCCCAGAGGAAGCAGCCCAACAGTGCTCTATAGTGAGATAGTGAGATGTCCAGCCTGCTGCTGGAACACTTAAAGCAAGCTGGTAGTCCACAGAGAGAGAGAGAGAGAGAGAGAGAGAGTTTCCTTTTAGCTCGTTTGTAATTTTTCACCTTTAATGACATATAATCAATCAAACACAAGTGATTGCTGTAGCTGTAGCCTGTATCAACCATTTGTTTCTTAAACAAAAACTGAAATTTTGGAAGAATCTGTGCCAGGATTTTTCATAATGTTAAAAATTACTTCAATTCTGAAATTCTGAGAGTAATTTCTCTACAATGTTTACCTAAAGGCGTTCACATCTTTGGGTTAGAATCTTACTTGTATTTGTATTTTGTAACACTTTTAAAGTTTTTGTAATTAAAAAATTAAACAGTTATTTCGTTCATTTTTAGAATTTGCATTTGTCAATTATTTTGTGGGGGAGGCCATGTTCTATGTGTCCGTAAATAGATGAGGTATTGGGTTTCAGACTTAGCTTATTCACCCTTCTACAATTGACTATAGAATCTAGTATATAAAACTTAAAGCATCCATTTCAAAATCAATTATCTAATCACAGTTATGACAAGAATTACCCCAGACATATATGGTGCTTTCAGAGCTATTAGCTGGGGAACACCAATCTATGGAAATTATATACTTCCATATTATAGTAATAGAACAAAAGTATGCCCATTGGGAAAGATTTCTCCTAAGAGTAATAGTATATCTAATTATTAATATCCAAAGACATGCAATCACTCCATCAAACAACATAGGAGAGCACCGTTCTAAAGTTGTTCAGCAGCTCTGAAATCATGTAGTATCCGTATATTTGTGACTTTTTCAGCTTTTTTCTACTGGCTACACATGACTCTATAGCCCCAAACAGCATGACAGCCCTTCCATGACAACATCCCAACCAGGGAGGACAGATCAAGCAGAAGAGGAACCTTCATCCACCATGCTCTCTTTCTTCTCAGGAGCCACAAATCTCCCCTAAACTCCCATGTATTTCGTTGTCCATAGACTCACTCCGACTAAGAACAGCAAAAAAAAATGGCATTAATGCAAAAAGTTAGACCAATTATGATTCTTATTTGCAGCTTCGAGAGGGTCATGTCTTCCATGGACATTTATCTGCCAGTGTGGTACCTGAATAAAGGCCTAGTACTGGTTGCATGAATAAAGTGTATGCAGTACATCTGCCCTCTATTATTATGTTCTTATAGTACTGCTTAGTCACACACTTCATTAGCAGGAATTCCAGAATCTTTATCTTGGCTCATCCTCTTAAACCAATTTGTCCAAACCCCGTGGGAATTAGCACAGGCTAAAAGGTTTCCCTTGAAATGCCAAACAAAATAAATGGCCTCTGAGCAGTCCACTGTTGTCATTACTCCATGCTGTCACATGGTGTCAATGTTGAAGAGTGATCCTGTGCAGTTCTGCTGCTGTAATTTCCTCTGCAGCTGAGATACCTGTCCAAGACATGGAAAAAGTGAAGATAGAGTACTTTTAAGTTCATGTACATCTTTGCCATTTTTTGTGTATGTGCATGTTGGGCTATTCCCTGCTCCCAGCATCAGCCACCCACATATTATGCGTACCCCAGCCAAGTAAAACACACATTTGTGTCCTTGGGTTGAACTAACTTGCCAGTCTAGATCTAGTCTTTCCACAAGATCCCTTCTTTGTGTGTGGAATCAACCACCCTTTCATCTCACTGAATCTTGATCTACGTTGCCCTGTTCTCTCAAACTTCAAATCTTGTGATACAAGAGATGGGCGGCATGCTTTATCTTCTAGGAGGACATGGGTTTATTGTGCAAATCAAGCTGCCTCCTTTCTAGCATTAATTTGGTATATCATAGGAAGATGAGTGAGATCTTCTGTTAAGCCTCTAGAATACAAGCATCATCAGTGTAGGAATCTTGTCCATCTTTATATCTTCATCCACAGTGCATAGCAGGTAATGGAAGCCAGGTTTTTAAATTAATAAATGAGTACAACCACCCAGTTCTTGCTATGTGACCCTTTTAAGACAATAGGAACTTATTTAAATTAAATTTATATATGAACTAAGCTTATACACTTTTATACACTTATATCCTAAAAGGAATAACCAAGTGATTTTTTTCCCCCAATAAAGATCCTAACTGGTTGGCAGCCTCCCTGCATGACAAAAGAAGCATGGAATAATTTAAAATACCACTCTTCAAGGGGATCCATTTGTCAAAAAAAAAAATCACAGTCTTAAGTACCCTGTTACACCTTAGGATAGTTTCTGAAAAGACAAATTCTCCCTCCTAAAAGTCAGCTCTTTATATCCTTGAACGGAACATTTGACACCTTGACCTAGTGTCTTCACTTGGTCTGACTCACTGTCTATTAACAAGGAACCCTTGGTAACAGGGATTAGGCATGACCCTTGTGTCTGCCGGTCTAAAGTATTCATGGACGTGCTTGAGCTTTTCTAATCTCTCTCTGTTGACAATTCTCAGTCACAGGGAACATTTTCTTCCTTGGATGAACTCTGCCATTGACACTCCAAGACTCCACCTAAGCACTGAACCCTTCTGAACAAAGTCTTATAACAGAGAGGTGACATCACACAAAATGACTGGATCTTCAATATTTCCCCAAAATCCATTTATATTTTTCTGCTCTTCACGTTTCTGCAACAGCTACTTCAAATCATTATTTCTCCTTCTGTCAGCCTTGCCTTTTCACTAACTCTTGGTGGATGCTATGACCCGCCTGTTTCACAGAGAAAAGAGGCCTTCAAAGGTCAATGCTCTCCTTTTTTCTGCCTGTTGAAATAAAATTAAATTTAAAAAAACTTCTCCTTCCATTTAGAACTAGTTTGGCAAATTAATAATTTCCACTTCCTATAACCTTCCCTGCAGCTGACATTATATATATTTTTTCCTCTGTCCTGTGGTCAGATTCTCCTTCTCAATCAAACCCTTCCCATCTGAACTGTCTCTTCCATTCTGAACAAACAACAAATAAAGCCACCTTGGACTCCTGGTCCTCTCTCCACCCATTCTTTTCTTTTCCTCCCATTCATAGTTAAAACTTCTGGTAAAATTTTTTACACAATCTGCCTCTTTTTCCTGACCTTGCACCTCTCCTCAAAGTGCTGCTGTCTGGCTACTACACTCCTCCTTCGCCCCTTCAAGCTCTTGCTCTTAGCTTCTGCTAAGACTGTCATGCTGCTAAGTTCAAAATGCATATTTTATTCAAACCAGGATTTACATTATATTTTAACAACATTTTAAAATGTGCTTGCAATCATCCTCTTTACAATTTCTTGAAGCCTTAAACTCCTACACACATTTTAATTTTTACTCTTCTGAATGTTTTCCTAACTCTTAGCTTATGACATATTGGTCTCAATTGCAGGTTCACACTCCCGTAATTAGCCATTAAATACGGGGATTTCTCTTCAATGCCACCAAAACCTCTCCTTTCTGTACTTCATCCCTAGAAAATCTAATCCTCTTTTGTGGGCCATTTTTCCCATGTTATAACTGCTCAAAGAGCTTTAATTCTGTCCTTTTCCCCAGAAAACATCTCTCTTTTTTATGTGTGTTCACTCATTAGCATAATTATTTGATCAATAAATATGTGTTAAATAAGTAAACAGTCTATATTACAGCCAAGTAAACGTCCTTCCAGAAATTGATTCGTCTTTTACTCTGCAATAAATAGATTATTCCTTATTAATTGAAAATTATTAGATATTAGAAAGTTTTCCTAGTTCCCAAAGTTATACACAAATCAGTCTATATTTTTTTCTGGTATCTTGATGATGATGATGATTTTTACCTAATATTTATTGAGATTTTACTATATGCTAAGCAAAATATTCCATTTAATTCCCATAATAACCTCTACAATGCAGGTAGTATCATTGTTTCTATTTTATTTTTATTTTTATTTTTTGAGTTGGAGTCTCACTCTGTCGCCCAGACTGGAGTGCAGTGGCCGCCTCGACCTGCTAGGCTCCGGTGATCCTTCTGCCTCAGCCTTCCGAGTAGCCGGAATTACAGGCGCGCACTACGATGTCTGGCTAATTTTTTGATTTATTGTAGAGATGAAGTCTCGCCTGCACAGGCAGGTCTCGAACCCGCGGGCTCAGGCAATCCACTCACCTCAGCCTCCCAAAGGCGCGGGATTACAGGCTGAGCCACCAAGCCCGGCTCATTGTTTCTATTTTATAGAGAAAGAACTAAGTCTTACAATTTTGAAAGACCTGGACCAAGCTTATGGAACCAAATTATTTATAGAGCCAAGATCCTCAGCAAATCTGACTCCAAAGGCTAGGCTGATGTGCCACTGCATTCTTCCTATTCATTTTTCCAAATCTTCTTCTAAAGAAGTGAGAATAGCATCTGTAATTAAATTTTAATTGCCCTGCTGACAGACACAAATTTTTTTGCAATTCAGTTTAAAAGCAAAAGTTTTTCTTCAAATGAACACCTGCAATTTAACTACCCTCTGGGTGGATGATGCGTAAAGAATGAGCCAGGAGAGACCATAGGTGGTGAAGGAAAATGTCAAAGCTCTCTCTCTCTGTGAGGTCCTATTCTTCCTTCTTTAGTACTTCCTGGGAAGGTGAGAATTACCAATCCTCAGAGTAGTACCAAGGGAGCCAGATTTAACTTAGAAGAGAGTATATATTATATGTAGAACCAGCTCATTTCTAAAGGTAGACCTGGTAGGGATCGAAACAGTCATAATGATTGTGCCTAAAATCTATCTTCTAGTGACCAGATGTCCCTTGAGAATCCAAATGCTGTGGGTGAGATTTGAATAGAGGTGGATTCAGCAGAAGGAAAAATTCTCTGAGACACATATGGTAGAATGTCAATGTCACCCCTATACATAATGCAGTAGATACTATGTTTATTGACAAGGATGTTCCTCATCAACTGATGTCGCCTCTATGCTCCTGTGTTAAGACTCAACTTAAGACTCTTGGTGGGAGATACAGACTATCTTCTGCTGCATAAGCTGGTAATTCCAACACCAGCTTTCTTAGAAACCCTCATGACACAGGCCGGCCACCTCAGCTCCATTCATCAAAGCAACAGTTCTGGTCTTCAACTAGGGGCTGGAGACTGTTATGAAAAGAAGACTAGGAAGGTGAATATTGGCAGAAGCAGGGGGTGTGGCCATAGTTATCCCCATTCTCCAGGGGCAGGAGCAGCAGCTGTTTTAACACTAGAGTTCAACATCCCATCTGATGGTTCCAGGTACAAGATCTGAAGGTTGTCATTGGCGTCTGGCATTGGTTACTTTCTGGGACTCCCACAATTTTTTTTCTCCTGGGATTTTGAGAACTACCCACTCATAATTTGATGGGTTTCCTTTTGGCTCAATTAGTAAATGTGTCTTTCTTTTACATGCAACTGATACCAATAACATTTACTACAACTACTGATTTCTTGCTTTGGAAGAGTAGGGTCTATTTCTGAGAAGCCAGACAGAGTAGAAAACCTGACTTGTGACCTTTTTCCTTGAGCATAAAACATTTCTTCTCCACCATTGCTTTGTGTCTCACATCTGACACGAGGCTCAATGCTCCATCACCTAGGAAATGTGGTATAAGTAAAGCGTCAAAATAGAAGTCAGAAAGTCCCAGGCTAAAAGTCAGGGTATGTCTCTGTATTAGCCAGGGTTCTCCAGAGAAACAGAACCAATAGTATATAGATAAATACATAAATAGATGTGTAGATAAAGGTATGATATATTATACTATTTATATTGGAGATATACCCAGAGGTACCAAAAAATGTATACACATTTTAAGTATGACATTTGCTCAAAAGATGGCGTTAATGAAATAAATACTAGTGTCACCACGTGATAGGCAGGACAATAAAAGAAAATGGCGGAAGCATGACTGAATGAATGTCACACTACACATTGCTAACAAAATTCAATTCAACCTCAAAAAGTAATGCATAGGTAAAATCTCTTAAAATGTGTATACATTTTTGGCACCCCTTGTATATAGAACTTATATTACATATAGAATTATATAGAGGAAGATATATATGAATATAAATCTTTATATAGTTATATATTTGTTATAAGGTACTGGCTCACACAATTATGAAGTCTGAGAAGCCCCAAATCTTTCCTCTGCAAGATGGAAACCCAGGAAAGCTGGTGGTGTAATCCGAAGGCCTGGGAATTGGAGATCCTGTGGTGTGGACTCCATTCTGAGTTTGGAGGCCTGAGAACCAGGGACATTGAGAACTGGGGAATATCAATGCTGCAGCACAACCAGTCAGAGAGAGCCCAAATTCACCCTTGCTCTACCTCTGTCTTCCCTGAGGGCGCTCAGTGGATTGGGTGAGGCCTGGCCATATGGGAGAGGACTCTTTCTTTACCCAGTTCACCAGCTCAAAAGCTAAGCTTTCCAGAAACATCCTCACTGACACACACATAATAATGTTTAACCAGCTATCTCAGCATCCTGATCCAGTCATTTGACACATTAAATGATCCACCATAGACAGATAGCCACATCACAACTTCTCTGAATCTTGGTCCTTCAGCTAGGGTCTAGCAGTGTGGTACCTGCTTCCCAGGCTATTGGTGGGTCACTTCTGTCTCTGCTCCCCAGTCCTGCAGTTCTCATTGCTCTTGTATCAAAGGGTTTCTATTCCCAGAATATGGGAACAACTTTACAAACCCTGTAGGCTGCTGCTCCTTCTATCTGGAACCCTCTTCTTCCTTTCTAACCATGCTTAGTTCTGCTGAGTCTTCAAGTTAAAGCTTATGAATCTCCCCTTTCAGCAAATCTCTGTTTTTCTTGTCAGATTTTGTGGTCACCAGCCCAGTGTGTTTTGAGGCCCTTTGAAAATTTCCTCAAGAATATCTAATATTATATCACACCATCAAACTGAAATTCAGTTATTTCAGTGGCTTATGCTAAAATGGAAATGTTATATTTTCTGAAAATTATACCTTGAAATATCTTTTTCTCTCGGTGATAAAGAATATGTCTCATAAGGGAGGTGCTAGTAAGTTCACTGACACCAAGACATAATTGACTCACCCGGTTAAACCTTTTTTTTTCTTCCTTATCTTTGGATTCATTTAAGGTGTCAAGGAGTTGCTTCAAATTTACTTGAAAGTATTTACTAAATGGGATTAAGATGGGCTCCTCAACTCATTTAATTATTCATGAAGGAATCAATTTTCACTTTCAAGTATAGATAAGAAATCAAAACTTTTCATTGTTTTATAGTTTACTTTTACTGTTGAAATTTTCCTACTTTTTATACTCCCTCACATAGAAAACATTCTAAACAACGTGTGACTATTTAGATTTAAATTAATTAAAATTAAATAAAATTAAAACTTCAATTTCTCAGTCAACTAGCATCATTTCAATTGCTTAATAGCTGTACATGGCTAATGGGTACCGTATTAGAGAAAATAGATAAGATACTTTCATCAACATGGAAAGTTAGAGTAGACAGCTAAGAATCAAACCTAAAACACTAAATTATTGTCCTCTTTAAATCACTTGTATGGAAATAAGGCACCCGGTTGAGCTCCTTCTATGAAAGATCTTGTATTTTCCACAGAGAACAGCTCCTCCTCTCCCTGGCCCACAAAGCAACAGATATGAGGATATTCACTGAGCCATTGTTTATTATAACAAAGTACTGGGCAGCACATAAGTGCCCATCAACTGGGAACTGCATAATCAAATAAGGGACAGACATAAAAGAAAATACAGGTCTGCAATCCTGTCTCGCTCTCCTAAAATCCAAACATCTCTGAATGCCAGAAAGGCTCTTGGTTTTTTGTTTGTTTGTTTTTAATTTGATGCCAAAACTAATTTGTCAGCAGAACCTGACCTGACTTGGCAAGGGGATATTTACTGTTTCTGTGCCACAGAGGGTAAATTTCCATATGTGCATTCACTCCCAAAATCAATGCATTTGATTACAAAGGACTGCCCCAGAACCCAACGGGTATGTTAAGAGTTGTTATATGACCATATTTCATGTCTAAATGCCAAACAATTTTTTTTTAAATTCTGAAACACATCTGGACCTACATGGTTTGGAAAATGGATTTGGGGTTTTTATTAATCAGCAGCCAAAAAGAAATAGATAACCATGGATAAATGTCTGAAAGAAAAAAAAGTAGAATAAAATAGTAGTAACAGGCTCCTTCTATTTTAGTTAATACATCCTCTCCACAGTATCCTGTGCTGTTTTGGAAACTAGGTAGTCCCAGGTGGGTATCCGCAGTGGGAGAAGGAAATCGAATCACAGATGTAAGATGGAAAGGACAGGAAAACAACAAGAACAGACTGCCTAAGAGCCATGATGAGAGTCATCATGCCCGGCGGGATTTATGGGTGATATCATCTTAATGCTGTACACCTGTAGTCTGAAAATGGGTCACTGGAAATAAAACACTGAATCTTAAAATATCTATTTAGTGCCATCCAAAAAGACCTTCCACCTGGTCCACCATCTTCATGGCAAAATAGGAGATTCTCCCACCTAAAACTAGAGCCATGGGCATCCCTGGGAGACCCCAATACTTCCTGTGACCAAGTCCACAAGCCAAGCCTAAGCCTCACATGAAAGGTCACATCAGAAGGAACCTCTCCACTCATCTTTCTCTGGGGTGCACAAAGGATTCTTGTGATTTCTATTGCCTTTTATAAATTTGAAGGCCTAGGAGAAACACCAGTCTTGTAGACTTTTCTCTCCTTTGCTTACAACCCATTCAAACAGACTATATCCATTGAATTGTAGAGAGTTATTTTAGGGCAGGGCAGTAGTGAAAGACATAAGAAAACAAAACAAAACAAAAAAAACATGAGCCTCCCACATCTGCTAGAGGAAATTATTCATAATTTCCAGGAATATCCTTTACACTCAAAAGTAGTGGTTTTCACAGTAGTATCTGAATTAGCAACATCAATGGGAACTTAAGTACCAATTATCAGGTTCTGGGCCCAGGAATCTTTGTTTGCACAGGCCTTCCAGGTGATTCTGATGTTGAGAACCACTGAGTATAGCATCTTAACAAGCAAGTAATTAAAATAACAGCACAGCAGAATACAGCCCGTGTGTGGCTGTTAATAAAAGTTGTAGGCAACTCCAAAGAAGATGGCAAACTCTGGGGAATCACATATGACTGATGATCCCAGGCATCCTGCGATTCCTAGCTGGGATCTCCTTCTACCTCTGTATGTGTTGATTAACCTGATTTAAAATGACTGCAGTAACGAATGCCTCATACACAGACACTGTATTTGCAGGCGAGTCACTGAGCACTGTGTCTTGATGATGTGCATTCATTGCAGGTGGATTCTCTCTGCAGGAAAGACCCTTTGAGGGCTGGGGCTAGCTGGGAAGGAGAAAATCTAGGGGAACAAGGCAAATATTTTGCAGTGTTGATATCAGCACTGAAAACCAACAGGATCAAGCAACGTCCAGGATAGTTTCTGAGGCTTGGTTTGTTGACACAGCCCGGTTCGACGGGACTCAGTTCTGAAGAAAATCAAACAGCAAATGACTGAGCAGGCTGAATCTGGGTCCTAAGCAGGTGTCTCAGACCCCTCCTGGATTTTCCCACCCTTTTCATGAAAAAATTAAAAAACAAACCAAAAAAAAAGGAAATTAGAAGAAAAAAAAAGAAAGAAAGAAAGTAGATGAGAACCAGCAGCCCAAACAAAGCTCATTGCCTTGTTTCCTTTTCTACTTATGCCCTACCTCATTGTAAACAGGCTATAATCTTAATTAGTATAAACTTAAACACTTGTCTGCAGGAAGGAAGTTGAAGGTAAAGAACGCTGTCCCTAAATAGCAATTATTCTATGGTCACTCATCTCCCTGCAGGGATTAAATTGCTTTGTAATTTCTAATCAGGCAGCAGCTAATTAAAGACACAATTGCTGATCATCTTAATTATAAGCTTCTCTCCCAGAGAGCATTTAAAATACAGTTAAAATACAGGCAATCAGATAAAAGGATTGCCAGGGAAATTTACACAGTGTAAATAAGAAAAAGTTTTTTTTGTTGTTGTTTTTTTGCACAGATAGAGGGTTACAGATGATTAAAGACAAAGTTGGTGCTTCCTTTTAAAAGTTCAATGCTGATTTTAAAAGTCAATAAATCATTATTCTGTGCAAACACAAAATAATTTGTGTATCTGAAAATTCAAATGAGCAATGTTGACTCTATGCTCAGTAAAGAACTGCATTTGGATGCAGGAATAAATTTTTTTAAACCTGCTGTCATAATGGCCTTGCTAACATATGATGATTCCACCCATCTAAACTTTGTGAAATAAATACTATTTCAGCATTGTGAAAAAATACAGTGAGCTCAGGAATCTGACATTTGCTTGCAAATAAAAAAGAACTCAGATCTTGTCTACAAGGAGAAGATGATTTCAACATTTTTTAATATAATTCCATGATTTTGACTTTACAGTTATGCTCATGTTATGTTAATTAACAGATAAATAGATTTTATGTATACAGACACACACAAGCCGGGCTTGGTGGATCAGTCTGGAATCCCAGCACTTTGAGAGGCCGAGGTGAGTGGATTGCCTGAGCCCGTGGGTTTGAGACTAGCCCAGACAACTTGGCGAGACCGTGTCTCTACAATAAATCAAAAATTAGCCAGGCGTGGTAGTGTACACCTGTAGTTCCGGCTACTTGGAAGACTGAGATGGAAGGATTGCCAGAGCCCAGCAGGTTGATGCTGGGGTGACCGTCAGCATGCCACTACACTCCAACCTGGGCAACAGAGTGAGACTCCGACTCATAGATAGATAGATAGATAGATAGATAGATAGATAGATAGATAGATAGATAGATAGATAGATAGATAAAATATAGTGTATTTATATATATACATACATACACAGTGGAGTATTATTTAGCCATAAAAAGAATTAAATCCTGTCATTTGCAACCACGAAGATGGAACTGGAGGTCAGTATGTTAAGTGAAATAAGATAGACACAAAAATACAAACCTCACATATTCTCACTCACATGTGGGGGTTAAAACAGAGAATCTCTTGGAGGTAGAGTGTAGTATCATTCTTCTGGTAACTACTGGTAACTATCGTTGTTACCAGAAGTTGGAAGGGGATGGTGGAATGAAGAGAGGTTGATTAACGGGTACAGACATGCAACTAGATAGGAGGAATAGGCTCTAGTATTCTATAGAACAGTATGGCTACTATAGTTAGCAATGAATTTTATACTTCAAAAAAGTGAGAAGAGAATATTTGAAATGTTCCCAACGCAAAGAATTGATAAATCTTTGAGGTGATGGATAGCCTAAATAGCCCGATGTAATCATTACACGCTGTATGCATGTATCAAAATGTCACATGTGCCCCATAAAGATGAACAACATTATGTGTCAACAGAAAAATTAAAAATGTAAAAATCATAGGTTAATTTTTGTTACTTCTTTTGAAACAAAAATGAAGCAAGTTATTTCTAAGAAACATCTGCATGATACAGGTTTTAGCCAAATGAAGAGAAAATAAATAATGATTATTTCCAATCACTTGACTTTACTGATTTCACTTATTTCCATAGATATACATTCTCATCTCCACCAAAGTCTAATATCAAAGGAGCCAGGAGCCTCTTCCTCCTCCTCCTCCTCCTCCTCCTCCTCCTTTCTTTAGGGTAACAGTATCAGTGTTCTTTTAAACGCCTTTTCTGGGTCTGGCATCCATGTTATCCTAAGCATGTAGATGACTTTGAAGTAAAGAAATATTTTATGATTGCTGACAACTCACACAAAGGATTGACAGAAAAGTGCATTGATCAATCCAAGCTAAAATACTTCCAACTCACTGCATCTAAGGAGGACATCCTCTGAAAGGTCTTAGTGAAGTTTTTAAATGGGAACTTAAAATTAGGCTGGGCGCTGTGGCTCACAAATGTAATCCAAGCACTTTGGGAGACCAAAGCAGGAGGATTTCTTGAGGCCAGAAGTTCGAGACCAGCCTGGTGAACATAGTGAGACCTTGCCTCTACAAAAAAATATTTTAAAAAATTACCCAGGCTTTGCTGCACACACCTGTAGTCCCAGTTACTTGGAAGGATGAGGTGGGAGGATCACCCAAGCCCAAGATGTTGAGGTTGGGGTGAGCCGTGATTGTGCCACTGCACTCCATCCTGGGCTACAGAATGAGACCTCAACTCAAACAAAGAAATAAACCAAAAAAAAAAAAAAAGAAAGGAGGAAAAGGGACAGGGGAGGAAATTAGGGCATGGTGTTTGTAGGATTTGCACTGGGCAGGGTAATTGTGAGGCCAGCCTCAGAGGGCAGGGAGTTGGCTGGGAGTGGGCTCTCCATCTACTAGTTGTGGTTTGGCAGGAAGCTTAAGCCGCATTGGCCTGACTTGACACCAGTGCACAGAGCAAAGGCCAAATGGCTGCAAAACCTGCTAGGTTTTCACTGACCCTTTCTGTGCCTTTCAAGGAAATTTTGCCTCACCGTATAATCACATATGACAGTCTCAGAGCTTCTGGGCCTTTTTGAGGCTGATAAGGGAAAGAATCTCTTTAGACTGAACACAAATGTCCACATCATAGCACATGTCAGCTTATGACTGCAAAGGTGTCATTTCCTACTCTTTGCCTGAGTCCTCCAGTTGGTCAAACAAGGGTCCTTTGGTAGCCCTGCCTGACACTTGGCAGGGAAAGGTGGAGATCAAGTGACATGCTGGGGTGTTTTCCCTGGAGAAGGTGATTCTCAGTATGTCTCAGTTAGACACAGTTCAGATACTCAAGATTGGTTCTGTAGAAAAATAGATCCATGTCTTATGGCTACTTCTTCCTTTTCAGCTTTCGAGACAATTGACCCTCTCTCATGCCCCCATTTGTGATTTCTGCCCAGTGTCACCCCTGTGTCCACCCTCTGCATCCCAGTCCTGTGCTCTGGAGTTCAACAGTCCTTTCTCTCTTTCAGCTTAGTAGGTCTGGGATAAAAGGAAGACCCAGAACGAGAAGCAGGCTAAGGTAAAGTCCTTGAAGCTATGACAGAACACTGTTCTGATATTCAAAAGACACAAAATGTGCTGGCTTTATTTCAGTTGTATTAGTGAGAAATTCAATAAACAATTCAAGTACATGACTATATATGTGTATTATGAACCTTAAAATCACCTGATTTTAAGGTTCATAATACACATATATAGTCATGTACTTGAATTTTAAGTGCTGGGCTCGGTGGCTCAGCCTGTAATCCCAGCACTTTGGGAGGCTGAGGTGAGTGGATTGCCTGAGCCCGCGGGTTCGAGACCCGCCTGGGCAACTTGGCGAGACCTCATCTCTGTAATAAATCAAAAATTAGCCGGGCGTGGTAGCACATGCCTGTAGTTCCAGTTACTTAGAAGGCTGAGGTGGAAGGATCGCCGGAGCCCAGCAGGTGGAGGCTGCGGTGGCTGGAAGCGGCCAGTGCACTCCAGTCTGGGTGACAGTGAGACTCCAACTCAAAAAAAAAAAAAAATCCCCTGACTGCCAATTCTTAAAGGTCAAGTCATTACAACTCACATTAAGACAAGGGGTTCTTATAGTTTGAGGTGTTACATTTATCTCTTTGATTCATTTAGAGTTGATTTTTGTGTATGGTGATAGGTAGGGGTCTTGTTTTAATGTCCTGCATGTGGCCAGTCAGTTTTCCCATCACCATTCACTGAATAGGTTCTCCTCTCTCCAGTGGTTGGTGGTGGAGGCTTTGTTGAAGATGAGTTGGTTGAGAAATTGAAGTTTTGCTCCTGGAATCTCTATCCTGTTCCATTGGTCTATATGCCTGTTCTTGTATCAATGCCAGACTGTTTTGATTATTGTAGCTTTATAATAAATTAAAAAGTCTGGGAGTGTTATACCTTCCGCTGTGTGTGTGTGTGTGTGTGTGTGTGTGTGTGTGTGCGCGCGCGCGCGCGTTTACTCAGGATTGTTTTGGCTATGAAAATGGGAACTGGCAATGAATTCCTAATCAAAACCCCATGTGCCCATACCATAAGAGATAAGATTGACAAGTGGGACCTCATCAAACTTAAAAACTTCTACAAAGCCAAAGAAGCCACCAAAAGAGCAGGGAAACAGTCCACAGACTGGGAAAAAAATTTTGCCATCTGTATGTGTGACCAAGGCCTAACATCCAGGATCAACAAAGAACTCAAATGTGCCAAAAAGAAAAAAACAAACAGCCCCATTACAAAGTGAGCCAAAGATATGAATAAACACTTCTCAAAAGAAGGCATATGAGCAGTCAATAGATACATGAAAAAATGCTCAGCCTCACTAGCCATTAAAGAAATGCAAGTTAAAACCACAAACTGAGATACCACCTAACTCTAGTCAAGATGGCCATCATCAATAACTCAAAAAACAACAGATGTCAGAGAGGATGCTGGGAAAAGTGAACACTTCTAAGACTGTTGGTGGGAGTGTAAACTAACACATCCTCTGTGGAAAATTGTTTGGCAATTCCTAAAGATCTAAAAATCGACCTTGCATGCGACCCCACAATCCCCTTACTGGGAATATACCTGGAGGAACTCAAATGACTCTATGAAAAAGATACCTGCACACGTATGTTTATTGCAGTTTTGCTCACAATAGCAAAAACATGGAACCAACCATGCTGCCCATCGAAAGAGGACTGGATTTAAAAATGTGGTACATATACACAATGGAATATTGTGTAGCCATAAGAAGAACAAAATTAACTTCACAGCAACTTGGATGGATTTAGAGTCTATAATACTAAGTGATTTATCACAGAAACAAAGAACAGAGTATTACATGTTCTCACTCATAAGTGGACCTAGAACAATTTTGTAATGCTATAAGAAAAGGATTGGCAATAGCAGGAAACTGCCGAGGGGAGGGGAAGGGAGACAAGACTGGCAGTAGTGGGAATCTGCCGAGGAAAGGAAGCATACCTCATCAAAAAGGGTACCTGCATAATGACCATTTGTATATCTAACCCTGAATTGCACCCCACATTTGTTAAATAAAAAAAAATTTTTTTAAAGACAAGGGGTTACCCTGCATGCTGAAATTCACTGACATGAAAAATTTCTTTATTTAATCCCACTTTAAATATAATTTTGAACTTCATAAATTCTAAATGTAAAATTCAAGTGTTTCATAGACTAGACTGACAAATTCTGTCATCTCAGGATTTGAGAGCTGGAAGGGGTCCTTTCCCAGTATTTTTTTCCCCACAATTCAATGAAACTCAAATAGTCAAAAGTGTTATTGGTTTTTAATGACCTGATCGCCTTCTGAACCTTTCTTAACAAACAAAGCCTTTATTTTCTAAAGAGTTTCTCAAAAATTGAATTTCGGCTATGTCAGCTCTAGTGAGTACATGGGAATATGTATTTAAGCATATTTTTAATCATAAATAAAATGCATTTACAACTGCTTTCAAATGATTACCACGGAGTCAATTTCAGATGTTATACTTTTACATTATTTTGACATATTTGTAAGTGCCTGGAAGGATTTTTTTAGACAACTAGCACTTTTATTGGGTCAGAAAATCTTAATGTGACCTAAATTTTATATACGACCTTTTATTTATTTCTGTTATGGATGAAAAATGGTTAAGTAATTTAAAATACCACCGTGTAAGAGAATCAGAAGAGGGAAATTGCAGGATTGCTGCCTTTTAGACATTCTAGCTAAATAATTTAAAGAAGTTTGGATAAAATACGTGATACAAATAAAATTACCTGGAAAATGTTCAAGACCATGTATTATTTAAAGCCAAAGTACGTGAATAAGAATATTAATAAGGTTGGGCCGATCTGGGTCTGTTCAACTGTGGCCACTAATGAGACCAAGCTTTGAAGATGGTGACTCTTAAATTAATAACTCCTCAGCCAGAAACTCTTGAGGATGAGGACACTTAGTCTCCAGGAGGTTAAGTAGCTTTGGGTTAAGTGACCTTTTCAAGAACGGACTTTCAGTAAGTCTCAAGTCAACACAGGTCTCTTCTAATTTCAGATCTCAGCTCTTAGCTAATTTTCCATACCTCCTTTCACCAGGAGCAAGGTTAAAGCATAGTTTTAGAGCAGAAAAAAACTTTCTTCCAGATACATGCCAAAGTACGCCTATTTATAACCAGTTTCTTGGGAATATTCTCACTATTTAATTATCTTCCTATGAGGCTGACTTAAACTCCACATATGACTATTATTATTACATCTAGTTTACCTTAAAGAGAATTTGCTTACCCACTGGTGGGTTCTCAAAGAGTTGGCTATCTGCTCTGAAGGACAAAGAGAAGCACCCATTGTCACTGGGCAAAAGCATTGCAAGCCTGTGTGGCCCATGCTGTATGTAGCGGGTGACATCAGACATTTGGTTAATTTGAACAACTGATGACCTGGAGTTTCCCATCACCAACAGTTGACTGCGTCAAGTGAGGAATAGCCCCATGCATAACTAGAACGGATGCATGAATAGCTATTGTTGACTGTGCTCTTTATTATAATTCTGGTTGTTCATTATAAAACACAAAAGTCGCAATGCAAGTGTTGGATGGAGGGGAAGGAAGGCAAGGAAAAAAGCTAATTATGGTTATTTTGGTGACTTTTAAAAACCAAGATACCTTAAGCAGGAAGGTGTGTCTGGTATTACTGCAGTGTACAGGGGTATGGTTTCTTTTGGATATGGCTTCATCCAGAATACTTGGGTTCTCTATTTTTATTTCTTTGTCATTTTTCTTCATGGTTTTATCCACAGAGAAGCCATCATAACTGCAATGACTCCAACCTTACAGTTCTACCTGTTCTAGTTTCTTGGAAACCAGAATATCCCACCTTCCACATTTCCACACAAACATTTTCTTACTATGTAATTCCAATTGAATTATACTTCTATTCGTAAACCAATCATTGAGCTCAAGGAATTTGAATTTCTGATTGGCCAGGCCAGGTCCATATGATCCTTCCCTGGAACATGGGGGAGAGAATTCTTTATCACTAAGAGGAAGCTGTACCCTCCTGTTGCTAGAGGAGGGTACAGCTGTTGAGGTTATCAACAAACAACAAATGTCTACCACAGCGAAGGATGGCCTGATGGTCCATGCCATTTATAGTGCTACACATGAGTTTGGGTTTGCACAAACTAGAGTGTCTTTAGCCCAGATCCTTGTGAGTCAGAGCATTTCAAGTCATAGGAGGAATGACATATATGGTCTTTAGTTTAGAAAACAGAAGTCTTGGAAAGAAATGGAGAAGTCATGTGATTAGGTGGGCTTTCCATGACTCCGGGTGCTAGCACCTAAATCAAACTTTTAGATCTGCATAAGGAGCAGCTTCCATTTTGAACTGGAATGACCTCCTATGAGGTAGTGAGCAAATGATTACGATGGGAGAGAAGTACAGACGAGAATTACAGACGAGAGTGTTTATTATGACGGATCAGAAAGGTCATGTGGCCAGTAACTAATGTGAAATTTGTCTGAATCCAAATAGAGTCACTTGTGTCAAACCTTAACAAAATAACTAAATAAATGAAGCTAGCAAGTTGAGAAAGAAAGTCCTTTACACCCACATGCCTATGATAAACCCATCATCAAGACTCTCTGAAGGCTCTTATGTATATATACCCATAACAAGAACTTTACTAAGAACTTTTCAAACTGCAACTTGCTACCTGAGTCACAGGACACTTGCTTGACACGCTTTCTCCACTAAAGACCTAGCATCAGCCCCTGTAACAGCCCCTGAAATCAATGCTCTCTGTTTCAGAACAAGTGTCTGTATTTTTTCCTTTTGTCTTTAAAAGTTTCCCCTTGCCTCAACCTCTGTGGACATGCCTATGGTCCCCACAGCCTGCATGTCCCAGATTTGCAAATACTCTGTGCACTCCAAAATAAACTCATTATCTCTGGAGATTCTCTTTTGGTCTGCTATTTAGGTCGATAGTTACATTCACAAAATTCCTAGAATTCAAACTTCTAAAGTTGTTTCTGAATGTGACACAGAGCCAATGAGACATTGGAAGGATGGACAGCAGTTCACTAGACATCATCATACACCTGTCCCTTACAGATGCTACCTGCAATGGCCTCTGCAGGAGCACATACTTATATACACACTTTACAACTATCTTGCGAATAGTACAAATTAGTCACATTGCATTTTGTGCATGTGTGTTTGTCAACATGCCAATTTGCAAAGTGGAAATCTTTAGGCATAGATTAGCATTTTAGCCCCAGTTTTATATTTCTTATTTCTTCCAAGTTCATTTGAAGCCTCCAAAGTGGAGGGACTTCAGCACGGGATGAGGAGGGTGACCATCTAATGTCCCTTCCTACTACTCTCAACTATCATGTTTGGAGAATAGGACAATAGCTAAAACTGAGAATTTCTTGGCTGCATCACCCCAATTAAGTTTACAATGAAAAGAGCTCACACTGTTAAGTATCCCTCCTTGGCCTTCTTTTTGTGTCCTGGAATTCCCTTTGCAGCTTCCATGATGCAGATACCCAAAGAAAAGCAGAGCACAACCGATTTCTAAATAATCCAGCCATATTGAGTGCCCAGTTTAGTGTCAACTGCAGAGAGTGTTCATTCCTAGATCAATAAATTCATAAAATGGAAAAAAATACATTTCTAAAATAAATATAAAATTAGATCATGTGGAGCTCATCTGCTGATTTTTGGCACTCAGAAATCACACCTCTTTCAGATAAGGGCAGCTAATTTTTTTTTTTTGAGGAGCCATTCTCAAAGAGGATGAGCTCAAAGAGGAATTAGCTGCTTTATCTAAAATAAACTCCCTCTTGCTCCATCTGTGTAATTGTGTGGGTGGGGAGAATGGACCCTACCTATTTCCTCTCCAGTTCTCCCTCAAGGACTGTTGGTAAGACCAAGCATTTCCATCTCCATGTATTCTTCTACTCTGCATGGGAATGATGTGAAGGATGAGCATGAGCTAGTCTAATCATAGTTAGCCGGATGTGGTCTCTGCCCCCATGGAATGTACAGAGGACATGTGTATTGGGTTCTACAAAACGGGGTATCATGGGAGTGCATTATAGGGGCATGCAGTTTCTTCTGGAAGATGAAGGAGGGGTTCCTTGAGAAAGTGACTTTTGAGAAGATGCCTGAAAACTGAGTAGGACATAGGTATCAATGTGGGCAAGGGTAGCAAGAGATGAGGCATGGGAAGAGAGAATGAAGCTATGTAGAAAGACTGACCATATGGAGCGAGAGAGATGGATACTGTGTAAATGCGGATGAGGGAAGGAGGGACTGCAGATGGAGGGGCTGGTGAGGTTTGAAGATCAGAATTATATATATGTTCTGTTATTATATAACATATATATATGTTCCATTATTTGAACTCACAATGATGTTTCTACAAATGTATCCCTACTGCAATATTTGTGCCAATATATATAGAAGCATGGTGAATGGAACACACTTTTGAAAACAGGAAAAATAGAAATACCAAAAATGTACATCACCAAAGGTGAGTTAAATTATCTATGGTACCGTCACACAATGGGATGCATCACAGTCCTTAGCATAAGTGTAATAGGTTTAGATGAGCCAATATGCAAAGTTGCATATGGAATTTTGAGTGAAAAAGTTATAGATGAGTATATTTGAACATATACACACTCTGCCTATGTACACACACAACTCTAAAACGATCAATTTCAACTTGTAAATACTTCTGGGACGAGAAGGTAGAAAAATAAAAAGATTGGAGACATTTCACTTTCTAATTTGTAAGTTTATGTTATGATACAATTTTAATAAGCACACAGATGTTGTAACCATCTTTAAATTTTAAAATTAAAAAAATAACTCGAATAGAAATGAATACTGAGACATTTTTACAGCTTTAGTTCAAAAATAACTGCAGTTTTGAGATAAGTCTTGTTCATCACACAAAATCCAAGCACAATGTCCGCAAGACGCACGCGCACAGCACACAGTGTGCACACATGGCCGATGTACTAGGACATGAGGGTGTGTGAACTCCAGAACTCAGTCTGTGGAGTCAATCATGCAGGCCTGAGGTGCAGGGGTCAGAGCCCCAAGTTCTCCCTGCCTCTTCCCTGGAGGTTGGTGCATAGAGCAAGCAGAAGAATGGCAGCCTCTGCTAGCTCCCCAGGCTCTCGGCTGCTGAAGGACCAGCTGAGGAATCCTTTGGAAACAGAGACCTCCCCCATTGGATCATCTGAGGACACAGCCATGGAGGGAGCACAGGTGCACCATGTGCTGGGTCTGCAAAACTTGCATTCTCTGTCTTCCTCCGCCAAGTGCTAGCAAAGCCTTCCTGGGTGAGGTATTTCACTTTCTTTGACTTGACTCTCTCTCTCTGAAAAAGTAGAAACAATAATTTCAGCTTAGCTCACCAGGAAGGAGGATGTGGGAATTGTTTGTGTTTATGGATGATGATGATGATAATAATAATAATAAAAATAATAATGCTGCCTGGTAACCCATGAGGGGCTGTCTGTGGAGAGGAAAAGAGCTTCTTCTCTCACATAGAAACTGTTTTCACCTGTTTTCAAATGCAAGGGAAAATGTTCAAGCTTTCAAAGTGTAGAGCTAAGATTAGCAAGCTTTCTTTGTTTAATAATAATAATAAAAGGATACTCAAGAGGATGCGGTGGAAGGATCCTCTGAGTCCAGGAGTTTGCTATGTAGTCCATCCTGGGCTACATAGCACAGTCACTTCTAGAAGAATAAAAATAAGGAGGAGGAGGAGGAGCAGAAGGAGGAGGAAAGGGAGAAGAGGGGGAGAAGGATTAGGAAGAAGAAGAGGAAGAAGAGAAACTTAAAAAAAAATAACGGAGAGGTGATTGTCTCCCTCTTTTTTCCTCTTTAGAATGTCTCCTTAAAAACACAAACCAGGCATGGTGACTTGCTGCTTAAAACCAGCAATTTGGGAAGCCAGGCAGGAGGGTTGCTTGAGGCCAGAAGTTTGAGACCAGCCCGGGCAATATAATGAAACCCTATTTCTATGGAAAAAAAAATTAGTCAGGCATGGTGGCATGTGCCTGTAATTCCAGCTACTCAGAAGGCTAAGGCAGGAGGGTAACTTGAACCCAGGAGTTGGAGGCTGCAGTAAGCTGTGATTGCACCATTGCATTCCAGGCTGTATGACAGAGCAAGATCCTATTTCTGTAGTAATAATAATAGTAATGAATACATCCCCCAAAAAGGTCTAACATTTTGATTTCACAAGAAAAAGTTATAAGACTTCTTACCCAAGGACCTGTTCCAGAATTAGCTCAATGGTCTTTTCCAAGATATATACACAGGGAGACAATTGCAGGGATATCCGCTTATCACTTAAGAAGGTAAGAAAAACTTTAATTATGCTTTCTTCCACTTTATAAGTTCATGTGAAATTCTGCCCAGGCTTCATAGATACTTTTGTGTGACTGTGTAATGCTTGCTCACTAATAAGCAGTGAGTTTTCTCTCCCCCATATTGGTATAGATGGCTCTGATATTGGCTCACTTGTTTTATTTTTCCCAACACAAATCATTCACAGACTCTGAATGAATGCACTGCCAGGGGCACAAATTTTGCACTTTTAGTTTCTTAAGTATGTTTTAATGAACTGACTTAACTTTAGCAGAAAATGTATTTAAGTGTATTTGCTTGAAGTAAATATTTAAATATTATATCAATTCAATGGGGAAAAAAGAGGTTTATTTAATTATGTCTGCTTGATTTCCTGGGAACAGCTTTGGTTTTCTTTTTCTAGGTTTGTTACCTTTTATGACACAATCTTCTGTCCCAGAGGGTCCACACTGACATCAACCAAACCCAGGCAGACCAAAGACAAAATAATATATGGTTGGCCCTGGGAAAGGGGATTTAAAATTTGTAAAGTAAATATTCTGCCATCAGAAAGCTTGAGGTTTATATAGAGACACAAATATACCATGTACCAGCATAAAATTACCAAATATTAAACAAGGTGTGCATTTTTCTCTCTCTTCCTTGCACCTGTGCTCACCTCCAAACCTAGAAGCTAGGAAATTTCTGTCTAAAGTTTAAAATAAGATTGAAATGTGGCCGGGCTCCGTGGCTTAGCCTGTAATCCCAGCGCTTTGGGAGGCCGAGGTGAGTGGATTGCCTGAGCCCGCAGATTCGAGACCCGCCCGGGCAAGTTGGCGAGACCTCATCTCTACAATGCATCAAAAACTAGCGGGCGTTGTAGCGCGTGCGCCTGTAGTTCCGCCTGCTTGGAAGGTTGACGCAGAAGGATTACCTGAGCCCAGCAGGTTGAGGCTGCGGTGGCCGGAGAGTGCCACTGCACTCCAGTCTGGGTGACAGAGTGAGACTCCAACCCAAAAAAACCCAACAACAACAAAGATTGAAATGTGTTCTCTGGGATCCTTAAAACTCCATTGTCACACTTGTGATGGGAAAGATTGGGTCCCCTAATCAAATGCACGCAGAAGGAATCGTTCACAGGGTGTCCAACCCCTCCTAGTGCTCTGAATCTTCCCTAGTTTTGGCACTGAAAGTTCCATGTCTTAGGAAAACTCCCAGTCCCAAATATACTGGGATAGCCAGTCACCCTAGGCTTAACATGTCTTCAGTTTCCATTGCCCATATCCAGTAACAGATATATAATGCTCACTGCTTATAATTGTTCACTTTAAGGATTTGCCATTCAAGAAAATGGAATGTGAGATATTCAATGGAAGAAGCCCCTCCTGTTTTTATCTGCACGATAACAGTCAAAGCTCAGACTAGAGTGTGACTTAAAAATAAATGAGCTCATTATGGTTAGAGTCACTGGGGAAGATGTGGTCTCACCGGTCTTCAAATCAAGAGACATATTGGGGGACTAAATGCCACAGTCCTTTTGTGGCTTCTCCACCTTAACATAAAGCCCTATTCTACCCGGGCCACATCACAGTGAGATTTAACAAAGGACCTTTATCAGGAGAGAGGAGACTATTAATGTGGCCTCGTTAATTTATCATGGTACAGGCCAGGTGCATAATTTAACATTTATCCCATTAATTTTATAGGTACTCTTTACAGCTGTTACAACAGTTGGAAATGTTAAAGAGAAAAAGGAGATCTCCTCATCCCCTAGTCATTATGTGAAAAAAAGGTTTTGGGAAACTTTTTATGTTACATGTTTCTCCTCCCTGACCTCCGTGCCCAGACTGCAGGAAAGCACAGGGTGTCCAAAAGTTTTCTGCAGGATGGAGAGGTACAATTCACAGCACCAAGTCATTCAGAGACGAGGGAAGTTAACTTGATGGGAGTCTGAGATGGGCTGATGAAATGCAGCATGGAAAATTAACCCCGTAAAACAGCTATAAAATTTGAATCACAGCATCATAAAAATGCCAATAGACCAAGAACAATAAATATCACAAGCATCCAAGAACAAGCAGGTTACCCTATGCACAGACCTGGAAACACCATTACCTTCTGTAACTTCATTGTTACATTGCTATTTAAGCCATCTCTGAAATAATATCTTTTCAAGGTATTGAAAAGAATGAATCCGTCATAGAAAGTGAAGACACATTTTAACCCTGAAGTGACTTTCTTCTATTTCTTTGCATCAAAAATTCTGCAAAGGTAGAGAAACATTAGGAATAATATAGTCCACTGGTTCCCTAATTAGAAATAATTTTTTTTTATCCTGAGTAGTTATTTTCCTACTTTTTTTCTTTGCTTTTACTTTTATACCATTCAGTGGTTTAAAAAAAAAAAAACAACTTTTTAGTTATTTTTTATAGTTGGCAAATAAACTTGTATAAACTTATCATGCACATGTTTTCAAATATGTTTACTGTGCTTTGTGAAAAGGCTAGATCAAGCTAACTAACATATGCATTGACTCATATACCTATCATATTTTTTGGTGAGAACACTTAAAATCTCTTAGCAATTTTGGATAACTCAATCCATTGTTATTGACCACAGTCACTGTGTCCTACAATAGCTCTCTTTAATTTATCCTTCCTACCTAACTAAAATTTTGTATACTTTGACCGACAGATTCCCAGCCCTCCACCCCCGCCCCTCGACACACACAGAAGTCATGTTCTACTGAGTCATCTTGGACACTGAATTCCTAAATACTGAAACTTTCTCCCACCTAGGGGAAATACAGAGATAAGTTCCTGAAAGGCTTTGTCACAATTTTGTCAGTCAATGAATACACAACCTAGTTTCATGTATGTTTCTGTATAAAGACGCTTTATGTAATATACGGTGTCAATTCATTAATGTTGAGCTCATGGCCAGCACTATAACTCATCCCCGAATGAAACTTCCTTGTATTTTCTCTATGAGCCACGTCACTGCCTTCTTGTGGTATACAAAACTTCAGCATTGCACCGGCAGTCCATGTTAAACTGTAAAATCACCCAGGAAAAGCAAATGCATGCAAAAAGTTTGGTACCAAATAGACTACAAAAGAGGCCCTTGTTTATGGCATGACAGCTGAAACAAGAAAACAGCATCACCTTGTTTCATCTTAGGTGGGAACTTGCACGTCAGGTAGCTTACAATTCTGACTGTTCACCACGTGACCAAAAATAAGCACTAAAGCACCAGGAGCATTGATTTGGGGATCACAAATAAAGTTTAGCAAGTAAGCCCAATTTCAAACACAGAATCTATGAATATTGAAAGATCTGCCTACAAAAAGGGTAACTTTGTACCACTTAACTTAAACAATATTTAAAATAATACATTTTTCTGTGCCACTCTGAGTCTTTGGTTTCAAAAAATATAAAGTGATTGGGACTCACTTAGAAAAGCAGTGGAATAGAATAATAAGGAGAAGCACAGAAAGCCAAAGCAAAACAGAGAGAAACGATATGGAGGGAAAACCCTCCAAGAGTTAGACTGCATTCATTCCTGTATTCCTACATACTCACAGAACTGCTATGTTCAGGCAGCCTTCAAGGGGCTTGGGATACACACATGAACCAAACGAGTTATCTGGCCACGTGGAACTTACTTTCCATTAAGGTACTTTCCATTAAGGAAAATAGACAATAAAATGTTCATCTATGTTACCAGGGATATGTGCTATAAAAAATAGAAGCTAGATCAGGGGCCATCTGGCCTGCCAGAGATAAGAGTAATTTTAAGTTCTACTTTTTCTTCTTCAGCAAGTCATGTGAACTGTCATTTTTCTTAATTTCACTGTATCTTGTATGCTTTCTTTGTAGCATGGAGATGATAATAACACATAGCTCATGGGGTGGCTTATAGAATTTTTAGTATTATTGCAGGTAAAGTATTTGGTATGGTGCCCAGCAAACAGTAGGCATATTTTCTGTGTTATATTTATAATAATATGTCACTACAATTGTGATTTAAATGACACATAGCCCTTCTGAGTCACCATAAGCACTGGGCTTATTGAAGTTTTTTTGTTTGTTTTTTTTTTCCTGTTCTAACATTTTTGGTTGATGTGGAGATATCCCCCTCTCTTAAAGAATGTGATTTCCATAATTGTAGAATAAAGAAAAGCCAGTAACAGAAAATGCAGCCTTAAAAGACATTTTGTATATCAATTGACTTTCTTTTGAGTATTTTATTTTTTTCCATCTTAGAAAAAGAAAGCAGCTGTTTTCTGCTCTGTGGTGTTTATAAGTTTCTTGTTATACAGAATGCCTCATTACTAAAACCTCATGATGAACAGAGCTTTTTCTCTGTGGTTCTCAACAACACAACTCAGATAAAAACAAAGCTGTAGACATTTATGCATTTCCTTTGTTTCTCTGAAAGTCTAAAATCATCTCCTAATTAAACTGGAAGAT
The DNA here is from genome assembly GCF_000164805.1 of Carlito syrichta. NCBI lineage: Eukaryota > Metazoa > Chordata > Mammalia > Primates > Tarsiidae > Carlito > Carlito syrichta. The sequence goes on along the minus strand of NW_007249297.1, from coordinate 174,739 downwards.
ATTGTGCATGATTCTTTTAAAGGCTATAACATCAGAGACTGACTAGCTAGTCAGCTATCTGGTGAGTAGCTATTCACCAAACCTATTTCTTTTTCTTCCTGAGCTGACAGTTATACCCCATTTCCAGCCTCCTTTGCAAGGGTGACTTAGTCCTAGCTGAGGAAGGTGAGAATTGACAGCATCACTTCCAGGCCTGTCCTCTAAAACCTCCCAAAGGTGTTCCTCCTCCCCTGCCCCTGCAACCTCAAAAGATGTTTGTTTTTTTGTTTGTTTGTTTTTGAGTTGGAGTCTCACTCTGTCGCCCAGACTGGAGTGCAGTGGCCGCTCCCG
>NW_007249297.1:121101-174219 GCF_000164805.1 Carlito syrichta | reverse complement strand
TGAGTGGATCGCCTGAGCCCGAGGGTTCGAGACCCACCTGGGCAGCGAGACCTCATCTCTACAATAAATCAAAAAAATCAGCCGGGCGTGGTAGCTCATGCCTGTAATTCCGGCTACTCGGAAGGCTGAGGTGGAAGGATCGCCGGAGCCCAGCAGGTCGAGGCTGCGGTGTCCGGGAGCGGCCACTGCACTCCAGTCTAGGCGACAGAGTGAGACTCCAACTCAAATAAATAAATAAATAAATAAATAAATAAAGATGGAGGAGTCGCAAGGTGGAAGACCTAAGTCACTGAACTAATGCTTGGCAGCTCTACACACCCATGCAAAGCGCGAGACTGGGACTTTCTGTGAGTGACAGATATACTTCCATTGCACTTTAGCCATTTACACCTTGGAGGTTCATATATTATAGTATCTAACTTCACCCTAAATGAGAGACTAGGAACTACTAAGAATCAAGTTTAGTGACAGACTTGAATTTCTTCTGCTAACACATGCAACTCAGATCTTTACTTATTAGTTCCCAAGAAACAAGGAAATGGCCAGTCCTATATCTCCATAGACATTGGAGAACTTAAAAGCATTTCTGGGATCACAATCTAGTGAAACTGATAGTAGGGAAAATGACTGTGCAGTTGATTTTGCTGTGCTTTGTCTTGGGATGGTCCCTTTCTTTATGTTGAAGGCAAAGTACCTATTGGATACACAGTCCATTGTTCCACCCAAAAATAGATATTGCATCTGCAATTATGCAAGTGTTTTCAGTAAACATTCTGGAAAATGCACTGGCTTGTTGATTTCCAATAAGGATGAGCTCATCCATTTCCATTCTTTGTAAGCCTTCTCTGAACCAATCGAATTGGCTTATTATTGATCCTGGAACAGTCAAACTGTGAATTTTGAGGGAAGAATCTGGAAAATCAATAAAATCAATAAAAAGGCTTATAAGGCAGTCAGGATGTTATTAAAAGAAAGAGCCCTACATTTGCCTCAGACCTGGGAGAGCCTACCCAGTTTACCTGCAGTGTGTACCACAATCACATTTCCCCCTTCCAGCTCTCCACACCTGTCCAGAGACAGACACGCCACAAGCCAGACTCCTTCACCATGACGCTGCTCAAAGATGTGCTTCATCTATTTCAATTTCTGATTTGCACTGGGGAGAGAAAAGCAATCTATCATCTCTTAGGGGAAAAAAGCCATTTGAAAGAATCTGTTTTGTATATTCATAACAGCACTGCTGGTTCTTGATGAATATCAAATAATAGCTGCAAAAGAAAAAAATAGGGAGAAAGAATGAGCAAGGAAAAGATGAAGACAGGAAGGGGAAGGAAGGAGGGAAGGAGAAAGGGGGAATCTTCTGAAAGTATCCTGAGTTGTCTATAACCCCCAGACACCTCAAGTATTCACTGAGCAAATGTGTTTATTTCTTTTCATATATGGAAAAACAAACCTCATCAGTAACTTTTCACATAAAAAAGATTTAAGGCACAATAAAATATGGGCAAAGAATGAAAATTCTATTGAATTTTTTCACGTCTGTAGCTAAATAATATTCTGAGATATTATCATTTTTAAATTCAGGTTCTCTTTGTAGTTTCCCTTTATTTTCTCTCCTGCTGCCCAAGAAAGTTAGTTTTCTGTTCATTGCCTTTTGGAAGGCATGGCGAAGAGCAGAAAACAGAAATACTCTATTCTTTTTGGTACTTGATTTATAAAAGACTGATTCTCAGTAGACAATGATGCCTACCGGGTCCACATCAGCGTGTGCTGGGCTCTATTCTAAGTTATTTATATGCATTAACTCATTTAACTCTTTCCTCAGCCCTATTATCATCACTTAACAACAGGAAAATGAGACACAAAAAGGCGAATGAAGTTACCCAGGTGTGTCCAGCTAGTCACGACAGCCGAGATTTGAACACATGCAGTCTGGCTCCTACGTCCGTGCTCTGTGCTACCCCACTGCAGGGTTTGACACCGCTATGATGCCTCACTATGCTGACATGCTTTTCCCAACCCTTCTTAGGGTTTTTGAAGAGAAAAAAGAAATAATACTGCCAAGCTGTGATAAGGTCTTTTGTTTACCAACACAAATGGAGAAAGACTGGCAGACTCAAAAACAGCACCCTATCCCAAATGCCTAGGGGAGGAGAGGACCACAGGAACACAGGGGACTCTAGGCAGATCTCAGCAGGGCTTCTGAAGGAAGAGGGAGGATAGGAAGTGCTCTGTGTGCAGCTCTCAAGGTCCCCAAGCCTGGATAGAAGTAGATTTTCCGTGAAACTAATGAAGTTACAGACCCCTTCATCTGCTTGGATCTTCAGTTCTCAGGAAGGAGTCCTGGGCATGTAATCACACCATTGCACATTACTGCAAAAAATCCTTTCATCACAGTCCATCTGACTTCTATATTTGTTTTATTCTTTGAGTCAGTCTCACTCTGTCATACAGATTGTAGTGCAGTGGCACGTTCACAGCCACCCCAGCCTCAACCTTCTGGACTCAGGTGATCCTTCCACCTCAGCCTTCCAAGTAGCTGGAACTACAGGCACCCACCACCAAGCCCAGCTAATTTTTAGATTTATTGTGGAGACAAGGTCTCACCAAGTTGCCTAGCCTGGTCTCAAACCCCTGGTTCTATATCTTTTGTTCTGACAAACAGCATCACCTAAGTTTGGTGGGGCTGCATTAGTTGCAGGCATTTTTGCCATGTAGCTAAGGGTACATTGAGTTGGACAAACGTTTACTTTGGTTGTAGCAGGATATATGTAGGTAGCTGAACTCAATTCTTGTAGAGTTGAGTTATTGCTAGCTTTCTTAGTGCAAGAAGGGCTTCCAGAAATACTCCTCCCCACTGGGTCAATCCATTTACAGGTGCTAGGGCAGAGTTTATTTCCTAACAATGAGCTTGTTTTAGAACTGAGCCTAACATGGGCAGTCCAGAAGAAACAAGATTTAAAATGAACAGAGTGAGAAATTCATTTGTGGAAAATCTTGCTACAATCAGAGGTATAAAACCGTAAATAGAAGATTTTGTTTTCATCAATGTTTGGTCAAAGCATAAAAGCATAATTTCTGATGACTCAGTGTTATGGCTGTATGTTTATGTTCCCTCAACATTCATACATCAAAGTCGCAACCTCCAGTGTGGCTGTTCCAGAGTTGAGGCATCTAAGAAAGTAATTAAGATTAAATAAGATAACAAGGGTATGGCTTGAATAGATAGAATGAGTGTACTTATTTTACAAGAGGTATCAGAGACCTTTCTCTCTCTCTCTCTATCTGTTTCTGTATCTGTATCTGTACCTTTATCTCTATCTCTATGTATCTCTCTATCCTTGTACATACAGAGAGGAGAGGTTTTGTGAGGACACATCTAGAACGTGGCTATCTGCAAGCAAAGAAGAGAACCATCACCAGAAACTGACACTGTTGGACTTGATCTGGGACCTCTGACCTCCAGAATGTGAGAAAATGAATTTCTGTTTTTTTAAGTTCGTCAGTCTATGGTATTTTCTTGTGACCTAATATATTCAGCATACATTGTTATTTGCATATCATTTAAAGATGATAAATGGATGACGGATAAATGTTGATACATACTTGTGCATACAAACATAAAGATGGTTCTAATTACAGATATAGATTAATGCACACACATATGGACACATATTTACAAACATATATACGTGTATGTGTGTGTCTATGTATATTCTGTCTTTGATGGGAATTGTGTGAATTGTCAGTATATATCAGAAGTTATAAAAAATGCTAGCAATATAACTAACAATGCTATTAATTTTTATGTATTCCAACAGTCAATCTATTTTGGTAAAAAATAAAACACTTTTTTATCAGCTATACTAAAGTTTAGTATATTTTCCATTCTTGCTATTAAAATTTGTATCATAAAATCTGTCATAAAATCAGGATAAAAGGATATGTAGCTAAAATGAATTGGACTTGAGTGAAGTTAAAGTCTCAGAATTATGTTAGGCAGCTAACTAATAAAAATATTTTAAAATTTTTCTAGGTTTTGTAATGCTTGTGGTATTCAGTTTTCAAAATCTGTGATTTACTGTCATTTCTTTTTACTTTCTAAATAAATATTTACTTTTCTATTCATTTTTATTTGTAATTGTGTATGCTAGTTAATAGAGTAATTCCAGATAATAAGAACACCTGGGCATGCCCCACAGCAGGCTACACTTTGGTATCCCTGGCAGGATTTCATAAAGGACTGTTGCCTCCCAGGCCATGACTTTGTAATGTTAATTTTGTTTTACTTCATTATTTAAATCTGGGCTGGCTTGTGACTTGCCTTGCCAATTGGAACAGTAGCAAGTGTGATATAATCAGAGGACTGAAAGGTGACTGTCATTGACACTTGTCATTTTTACTGTTTCTACCTCATGTGAACAAGCCCGTGCTAGTTTGCTGGATGGTGAGAGACATGTGACCCTCTCATTCCAGTTGCCCAGCTGACAACAAACACTAACGCACTATGGCAAGCCACAGGTGCATCCCAGGTTATAATCTTCTTTTCTATTCCTGAATAAATGCAACATATTTGGAAATATTTTTATTTTTATGGCTTTTAGGTTGAAATAATATGGTATCTGAAGTGAGATTTTTCTGGGAATATGGTGAGAAATTCCTTGGAAACCACTCTTATCTCCAATATGCAAGCATGAGTCCCTCTTCTCTGTGTCCTTTTAGCCTTATTTTGTCTGGGTCTGACAAGAATGAATTCACCCTAGTACCTGCAATCATCACAGACAGAATTTTAGAATGAGTCAAAAAAGAAAAAAACCTTTATTGAGGTCACTTGATGTTAGACCACGGAGATTATGGAACTGTTTGTTACTGTAGCATAACATCACTCATGCTGACTCATCAACCTCACACTAATCACCCACTGAAAGTAAACATACTCTATCATGGGAATTACATAGACTGAAGTAAATCCTCAAGAATAGTATGAAACTATTGTGTTATGTTTGTTAATCAGAATTTATAGTAATAGAGGCTGGCTGCTGATAATGTCCCTATTGCTTAAACTCAATTAATCAGCTAATTGCAGACTTTATAAGGGACATTTGCTTTTATGAAGGTGGCAGGTCTGTGTTCATCTTGCCTGTGGCTGCCAGAATCTAGTCTGGAGACAACGCAATTTCTACCATCAGTATGGATCTATCATGTCCAAATGTGCGTGTTTACTGTAACTACCTTAAATGTTCTATAGTTACATTTGCTAAATAAACAGGCTCTCCCATACCAAACACAGATTTACATACTAAAAATTCAATAACACGCATACATAAATGTTTTTTAAAGTGTACAAAAGGCACAACTTAAGCTTATGTCAAGTCCAGCTGCATTTTTATAATGCCTCAAAATAAAGGATTGGGTGTTTTTTTGTAGAAACAAATTTTAAGTTTGATTGACATCAAAAGGACCTTGAAGGCAATTCTTTAACATTATGTTTTCATTCTTCTGTGTTTGTTGATACCTTAAAAAAAATCAAATATTCCCAATTACATCAGTGTATATCTCAACTTTCTGACAAAGCCACTTAATTACCAGTGGAATTGACTGAAAAGCACCCTCTTATCAGCACACAGTCTCTTTCCTTTGTGCAACCAGCAGTTCTCCAAAAAGCCTCCTGCATGGGCCTTAATTGCTATTCAGAGTTAAGTCCTAGGGCTAGGAGATTTTCCTCTTTCTGAAGGTTTGCCTGTCATTGTGACTGGATTATCTGGCTATTAAACTGTGGTCCTTTCAGCTTGCCAGCCCTCCAAAGAGACTGTGCTAGAAAATCAAGAGATAAACAAAGAAGCGACATTCTGTAAGTATAAATAAGCATAAGTAGACTCCAGTTTTACTCTTGAAATAGGCTAACAGCCCAATATGCTACTTATTTAATCTGCAAACAGCTACTGGGTGCCTCCTCTGTGCTGGCCTCTGCCAGAACATTAGCACCTTATCAGATAACATGCATTAGAAAAGGATTTTAAAAGTTAGACTGTTAGGTTATTTAAATTTATTTGTTTTCTAAGTTTAGAGTTGGAGAATTTGGGGAGAGGAGAGATGGAGAAGATAGAAGGAAGACTAACAGTATTTCCTGCTCTGTCATGGGAGAAAGGATTAATTAAACACGACTTGTAAACAATCAGAATCCAAAGAAAGAAATACTTAAACTTGATGAGATTAAAGCTGACCTGTGATTTTCTTTTTCTTCTTTTTCTGTTTTTTTTTTTCAATTATGAAACATTATTTGCATAGTTAAAGTAAAATGAAAGTAAAACAGTACCTGCATTATTTAGAATGCTTCAGCCCTAGTAGGATAAATACCCAACCAGCCTTGGTTTCAGCCAAAAAAACATGAATCGCTTCCTTCACAGAGAATTTAGAGGTTTTCCTGTGACTTTGTTCATGCTTCCATGATGTCACATGGAATCCAACCACTTTCCATCATTATTCATTGTCGTCTTCTGTGTGTTGGCTTTTTCTCCTCTTGGCTGTCATCTCATGGTGAAAAGATAGCAGGAGCCGCTCCAAGCATTACGTGTGTGTCCTGAGAGGAAGGAAGCAGGTGACATAGTGGCTTTTATTTTAGAGGTCCCCAAAGAACACTCCCCCTCCCACTGAAAAGAGGCCAAAGAAAGGAGCTTCTAATAAAGGATATCTAGGTGGCTATGATTAACTGTGGCCAGACTCCATGTACTGTGGGTGGGCATGCTGTATCCCAATCAAATTGAGGATTCTTTTTTTTTGAGTCAGAGTATCACTCTGTCACCCAGGCTGGAGTGCAGTGGTACACTCATGGCCACACCAGCGTCAACCTGCTGGGCTCCAGTTATCCTTCTGCCTCAGCCTTCCAAGTAGCCGGAGTTACAGGAGTGTGCTACCATGCCCAGCTAATTTTTTGAAATACTGCAGAGACTAGTTCTCACCAAGATGCCCAGGCTGGTCTCAAACCCCTGGGCTCAGGCAATAAATTGAAGATTCTATTGGCAAGAAAAAAGGTAGACTTGCTAATGTGTGGACAAGTTAAAATGTCAGCCCCTGACATTCACCGATCCCTATACACCCTTGTCTAGGGTCCTGAAGATAATCTGATTCGCAGCTGGGGCTTTTCTATGCCCAATATCCATAAGAAATATGACATGAAAACTTTTGGTTCTGATCTACTGACTCCGTTTTGACACTCCACCCAGTTCTGCTTCTTGGAGCCCTGCTTATTCAGGTGGGTGGCCATCAGAATCCAACGTCTATATTATTCTGAAATTTGGGGGGTTAATTTTGGATCAACAAAACCTTCTTCAGTGAATATGAGGGACCTAAACAAGCCTTTTTTGTTCCTTGTATAAGGCCATGTGGATCCTTCAGTAGACAAGAGGCGTGCTTCTGTGTCAGCACTAAGAACAATCCCAAGGAGGAGTGAGAGAGTCAGTTCTCTGCTTGAGGAGATCCTGTGGGTAAATGTGCTTCTTCCACAGAACTGTGGGAGGAAGAGAAGTAGGCAAGAGTGAAGCAGAAAGAGCCACTTCCAAAAATTCATCAGCTAACACCACCTTTTGCAGACGGTTTCCATGATTGACTCTCCACTCAGGCTACCTCGGCTTTATGCTTGTCTTTCCTCTCCCGTGAGCTGAGCAGTCCCCTCTCAAGATGACTGATGTTCCACTCTTTTTTTTTTCTGGAACACGTTTAGCTAAATTCTTTTTTTTTTTTTAACATATTTTTTATTTTAAAATTGTAGGGTACAGTTAAGGGTTAGCCATACATATATGCATTGTGCAGGCACCCTTGTTGATGAGGTGTGGCCTCCATCCCCAGACAGATATTGACTACCATTAATCCCCACCTCCCTTCCCCTCCCTGTCCCCCCTCATTGTTTCCCACCACTGTCAATCCTTTTCTTATAATATTACGATAGTTGTTCAAGGTCCACTTATGAGCGAGAACATGTGCTACTCAGATCTTTGTTTCTGTGAGAGATCACTCAGTATTATGAACTCCAATTCCATCAAGTTGTCCATCTTACCTAAGGCAATCTACAGATTTAATGCAATACCCATCAAATTCCCAGCAACATTCTTCTCAGATCTAGAAAAAAACAATACAGGAATTCATATGGAAACACAAATGACCAAGAATAGCCAGAACAATCCTCAGCAAAAAAAAAAAAAACAAAGCAAGAGGTATCACAATACCAGACTTTAAGCTTTACTATAAAGCTACAATAATCAAAACAGCTTGGTATTGGTACAGGGACAGGCATATAGACCAATGAAATAGAATTGAAATTCCAGAAGCAAAACCCCAATTTCTCAACCAACTCATCTTCGATATTCCACTCTTAACAAGATCTACAGACTAAGATTTCCTTTTCTAGTTTTCTGTTTTGTAAACAAAAACAGCTCAGTTTCTCGGGTGTGGAAAGGATAAAGAACACAAGGAGATCTGAATGTTATGTCAGGGGGATGAGACTAAAGAAGTTTTATTTCTTGCAAAAAAAATGGACAGAAAGAGCATCCTGGACACAGTACAACAATCTATGAAGTCACATCTTATGTTGACTTGGCTCCTAAAAACAGCACAAATGTGAAAAGTAGCCATGTTCAAAATTGCTCACTAAACCATAGTCAAGTTTTCCTCCAAGGTCACAGATCAACAATTTTTGGTTGCACAACAAGACACACAACCTGACAATTATCTTCCTTTACCATCTCCTTTTTGAGATACTACTAATGTAGCTGAGATTTCAAACTTTTGAAATGGTTTAGTCTTTTTTTCCTTTGGGTTCCCCTTACATAATGATCCTATGATTGTGGTTAAGCACATACCCAGTCCTCTAATTGTGTACTTGCTTGAGAAATTTCAGAGGCTAATCTTGGAACAAACTGTTCTTGGAACCTCATTGTTCAGAAATCACCATCGCCTGAGAACTCCATGGCAGGATTCAGAAGTCACCCCTGGGAGCCTTGAGAGGTTCATCTATAGCCTGACCACAATTGACATGATTGCTGGCAGCTCTCCAGGTAGACAATTCAGGATGATCATCGAAACAAGATGTATAACCCTATATCTTATATGACCCCTGAATATACTTCATTGCATCTCTTCCCTATAAAATCCCTTACAAGGGATTCAAAGTCTCACCTCAAGATTTTGAAAAGATTTCTCTGAGACATGAACCTGGCCATTTCCCCATCTGCAGGCTTTTGGAGCAAAGTCACTTTCCTCATACTATATCTTGTGCTTGTTCATTTCAGCTTGTAGTCAACAAGTAGCAGAAACTTGCAATCTGCAGCACTAACAGTAGATCAAGGTGATATTTTCTTTCTGCAGTAATTATAATAAACTGCTTTCCTTCATCTACAGGTTTGTCTGATGGTATTTCTGGGGTAGTTGATATTGAAACCAGGAAGCCGTAACTACACATTTAAGATTTCCTGCTATCATAATCATACTCTGCCTTTTGAGGAGAGTATATTTACCATCTGTATTTCAGCCACTGATATATGGTTCTGCATGTGTATTTTCCATTTCACTCACTAAAACTCTTCCATCAGTGGTCTCTGTGTTCAAATAAGAGGCAAGTCTGGAATTCCTATTGATGGTGAATAGGAAACCACTATTAAAATTCCAGTACCAAGGGAGACATGCCAGTGAAGAAAGAAAATCTTTACAGGACCAACCCAAGGCAATAGCTCTTCCTATTATTTGTCCTAAAATTGTACTCTTTAAAAGGATAGAGGGTAGTAGGAAGATAGATTAAAACGTCTAATCATGGGACTGTTCTAATTCTAATTTCAATCAGCTATTAGTACCCGGAGTATTATTTATGCAGCTATAAAAATAAAATTATTTAGTTGCATGGATAAACTCTAATTTTTAAAAGCATTTCTCACTCTAAGCAGACCCTGAACAATTATCATAATACTATAAGGAAGGGATTGGCAGTAGTGGGAAACTGCCAGGGGGGAGAGGGGCACACTTCATCAACTAGTGTACCTGATCTCAAACCAGGTAAAGTAGGGACCAAAGTGAGGTCCAAACTTTACCTGTACAATGACCATTTGTATACCTATGCCTGAATTGGACCCCACCTCTTTAAAATAAAAATTAATTAATTTAAAAAATGAAACCATTTAATAATATTTAGACTTCTCAGCACACATGAAAGAAATAATTTTGCATTCATATCAAAGGGGCTAAAGTGTAAAGTATACTCTGGTTAAATATACTATTTTGAGCTAAGCATAAGTAGTAAGTCTTTTTATTTTGGACTACCAATGATGCCATTCACATTTCATTGCATCTCATTCCCACACTTCCTTAACAGTCACTTAAGGCTTCGAACTAGGTGGAGCAACATCCAGTTATAAAGAGAATCTTCTTCTCATACCCTAACACTCACTTCCCAGGTGTTTATGTCAATGACTAATTCATTCTCCATTACATTAACACAGGCGAGTGGAGTGCTTTCTAAGGGTCAGGTATTTTGTCGTGTTTACTTATATTTGTTTTGTAACTTCACATATGTTAGCATTATCACTTCATGGAAAAGAAAATTGAAGATTAGAGAGCTTAAGTAATTCACCCAAGGACACTATTATAAAGTTTGTATTTGAATCCATGGCTTCTTCTGCAACCAAAGATTAACAACACCAGTGTCAACTTTTTCACTGAAAAAGGCATTGAAACGTAGTTTTGATAGGTCATCTTACTATGGATTTATTCATTATATTCCTTCCTCGTTCCCTTCCTCCCTCCTTCCCTTTCTTCCTTCCTTCATTCTTGGCTTCTTGACTTTACTATTTTTTTCTTTTTTCTTTATTAATCTAGAAATAAAAATATTTGAATAAACAAAAGATTTATGGCAAAGCAATTGATATTTTGTCAATGTGAAACAAAGTATCTCTATATACAGAAACTTTGATTTTAAAATTCCAAGTCTACTCCTATAGTTGGTAATACACATCAATAATGCCACTCTCGTTTAATTACCTTTCATCCTCAGCCTTTCTTTTTTTTTCTTTTTCTTTTTTTTTTGAGTTGGAGTCTCACTCTATTGCCCAGACTGGAGTGCAATGGCCGCTCCCGGCCACTGCAGCCTCGACCTGCTGGGCTCTGGCAATCCTTCCGCCTCAGCCTTCCAAGTAGCTGGAACTACAGGCATGCGCTACCACACCCGGCTCATTTTTTGATTTATTATAGAGATAAGGTCTCGCCAAATTGCCCAAGCGGGTCTCGAACCCGCGGGCTCAGGCAATCCACTCACCTCAGCCTCCCAAGGCGCGGGTTTGCAGGCTGAGCCACCGAGCCTGGCTCCTCAGCGTTTCTTAACAGTCATTCAAGGTTTGGAACTAGGTGAAGGAAGAGCCAGTTATAAAGAAGATCTGAATCTCAGAAGAAAATGTTGCCTGGGGGGAAGATTTGGCAGTCATTGGCATAGGAACAGTAATATACATATATATAGGGGTGAGAGATCAAGGGAGAGTATGAGACTTGAGACCAGTAGACTGAGACAAAAAAAAAAAAATCAATTCGACCCATGAACCAATGAACAAGCCAACCCTCAGGACGTAGGCTCATAGAAAAGGCAGGCAAAGGTGATGGAACCACACAAGGGCAAGAGTATGGTGGTTGAAGTCATAGAAAGTCCTAGTGGTTAAGGAAGCCTTGTGAAATCAGAAAGAACTGGGTACAAGACCTTGTAAGTTAAATTTGAATTATCAAGGTGAACTTTTAACTTAAACCAATATCTAAAAGTTGCCTAAGAATAACACCAGCCCATTTGGCAACTACCAATGTCTACTGGATCCTAAGATTTTGGTCTCCAACCCTAATCCAGCCAAAAAATTCAGTATTGCTTGGAGAGTGGCTGATTCTAAGCCTTGAGGTAAAAATAAAGTCAAACAGTGACAGTAACTTTCTGATGCTTCCAGAAAGCAAGAATATTTTTTAAATATCAAAAGGCAGAGAAATTTAATAAAAGGTTCTTAGAGACCCAGATGTGCAAACCTTAATCTTTGAAAACAAAACACACAGTATGGATTATTAAAATATGTTGAATTTTTAAAAGTAGTGAGCTAATTGTATTTAAAGAAGAAATTTGATTCAAAAGAGAGACTATCATAGGATGTTTTTATTTAGCTAAAGTGCAGGGTACTTATTAATCACATGTTTGAATGTATGTGTAACAAAATTAATGACATCAATTGTATGATGCTTTGGAATATGCTAAAATGCAACTATAGTAATGTGCTTTATAATAATTGACATTTTTACTTGTTCTGTCCGCTATTTAGGGCCTATGAAGTAATTATAAAAGCAACCATTTTAAAGTGTCATTTAACTGCTCTAATGAATTTAATAAATGTTGTCCAAAGTTTGGTATTGAATGTTCAAGGGCTGAAGATTTTATGTCTTCATGTGTAAATACATAAAATGTAAATTGTGCTGTGGGTGCTCCTTCTTTCCTACCACTGAACACTTTGAATAAATATTATTTATTGTATTCATTATGTGGCTGTATGTGTGTGTGATTAAATTAAAATTAATTTGTCAACTATATGATTTTCCCCCCCCATTGAGCCCAGGTTAATAGAAGTACATTTTTAAGCAGGCAGTTATCAACAGTGCCCAAACAGGACTGGAAATGTTCATTTGATTTGTGTGTAAAGGTGGACCAGGGTGACCGTCACAGAGCAGATTCAGTTGATTGAGTGTTGAAGCAGGAATCCCAGAAGGTGAGTATCTTGGCATGGCATTAGCCCCTAAGACTAAAGAGAGAGACAGACTTAGAAGTGTGTAGAATCCCAATGAGAGCTTATCTCAGTGTTTGGAAGATCAGTGGCCCTGCCAGGAAGGAAGAATATGGAGGCTGTGCAGAACAAAACCAAGTAACCAACAGATCAATATGCCCAAGGGCTGAAGCAACCAGAACATGAGGTCTGACTCCCATCGGAACCGGCTGCTGTGGGGTAGTAACCAGGACTATAATGTCACTCCATGTGGAAACAGGGACAAAAAGATACTTTACAAAGGTGGTGAGAAAATTCATCCACTGTGTCTGCTGCTCCAGATCCCCATATTAGATTTGGTTTTTATCATAGAGCACATATATCTGGGCAAAGAGTTGCACACACAACTACAAATAATTTTGGGGGGATAAAAAAGCTGTAAAAAAAATAAAAAGAATGCAACTACTTTAGTTAAGCAGTTCTGAATTCCAAGCTGGCAAGGGAGTTCTGGGCCCTGAGAGGGGTTTCGTGATGATGGCTGTCCCAGATTGCTGCAGCTTCTAAGGCTTCAGGCCCAGGCCTCTGTACACAAAATCCCCTGGAGTGATAGTAGCCTGATTGCTGGGAGGACCTCTACTCTCTGCAAACCCAGGACATCCCTAATAAATTTAGATCAGCAAGACCCTGCAGCCTTCCAGGATCTGAGTGGGTAGAAACTGCCAATGACTTTGCCTTTTTTCCCTTTTATTATTATTTTTTTTTTATTTTAAAGATATGGGTAAAATTCAGATTTAGGTATACAAGTGGTCATTTTACAGGTAAAGTTTGGGCCTCTTTTTGATCCCTACTTTGCCTGGTTTGAGATCAGATACACTTATTGATGTTATGTTCTCCCTGCCTCCCTCCCCTGGCAGTGCCCTGCTACTGCCAATCCCTTTGTTATTATATTATGGTAAGTTTTCGGGGTCCTCTTATGAATGGGAACGTGTGGGACTCAGTTCTTTGTTTCTGTGATAGATCCCTGCGTATGATAGACTCTAAATCCATCCAAGTTGCTGCAAAGTCCATAATTTTGTTCTTCTTTATGGCTGCATAATATCTCATCATGTATATTATTACTTTTTAAAAGCATCTTCCCCAGTTCCTATGCCTCTGAGGCTGAGAAGGCACGGACCCAGTCCACAGGTCTGAGCTCTAGTCTTGGATGCAAATTGCAGGCAGACAGAACAGGCAAGCACTTTCCTAGGGGGATGACACAGGGAGGAGATCCAAGAAGGCCAATGGAAGACAAAGGAAAGGGAAAGGAAAAAGTCAGGAGACCAAAGGAAAAGTTTTCATCTAGCTGACAAGTTCTCATCTTTAACTGCATCTCACTGAAGAGATAACTTCAATAAACTTTGAAGAATAAATTTTCCTGGGATTGTAATCCCAGTTTTCTGGAAATGTTAAAATATTTTTTCTTAGGATGTCTTTTAACTCAGCAAAGTTGTAGAATCAATGAAAGTGACGATGAATATGTCTAAACTGTGTATCTTATTTTTGTATTAAGGTAAGGGAAAATGGAAGATTTTTTTTTAATTTAAAACATTTGTAATAGCTAAAATAATTTTTCATATTATTGTATAGATTCATCTTTCTTTTACAGCTAAAATGCAACTTAGGAACCAATTTTTGGCTTGTGGCTTTTAGACATTTATCTAAATACAGAAACAAAATCAAGATGTAAAGATAACTTGTTTGTTTATTAGATTTCTAAGCTTGTTTAAATACTTAAGAGAGTTTTGCTTATTAGATAGCATGTGAATTGCTTAACAAGATAGCAGATACAATAAACTTGAAAATACAGTTTAAAATACTAAAAGAAATATAGTTAAACCTTTAACTATATTAATGCTTTCTCAAAATAAAATGTATTTGATAGCAAGTAAAATACTAGGATTTATAAGTTGAGTTTAACAGCTTATGAAAAGTCTTGAGTTTGGATTCTTTTATTTTAACATTTTTATTCGTTTTTTAAAAGACAACACCTACAGATGGCCTTATTTTCCTATTGAAGGCATCTTGAAGGCAACAACTCATACTAACCTAGTGGAGTAAGATATTACTGAAAAGAGGATTCAAGCCACTCTGAGAATTGCAGGTAGAAAAAGAAACAGGAAACAAAAGCCCATTCATGGAAACCACCAGAGATGAAAAACTGGAGCATCCAAGAGCAGTGTGGCAGGCTCTTCAAAATATAGAGCTCAGGGAAATACATGACCTAGACTGCTATACAATAGCTGTGAATTTAAAACACATGCACAAGAAATCATAACTCCATACTATTCAGAGATATCATATGAAGACAGCATGGAGATTAGGATAGAGGGAAAAAGATAAGATGGGACCTCCTAGGGACAATCATGGTAGGGTCATTAAAAAAAAAAGAAGACTTAAGATCAACCAAACCCCCATTGGTACTTGTGTTTAAATTTTTTTAAAGAAAAAGAAAAGAAGGACAGAAAGGAAGGAGGAAGGAGAATAAACTAACGACCTTCCTTGGATCTAGGTTAAGTCTAGTCTGATTCAGTTTTCAGGAGGCCCTTCAACTCAGTTTTCTTGTTGCAGGTTGGGAAAAAATACATACATACATACATCTATGAGGGGGAATGCCTCCAAAAAATTAATTTTTGGAAGGCAAGCCCCTTGTAGTACAGTTTTCCCCCACTAGATAAGTGTTCTAGAAAGCCATCAGCATCAGTGTACCAGTTATCCTTGTTGTAAGAGGCTGCATTTGGCTTCAGTGAATTTTTTAAAAATTCTTTCAACACATTTGCCCATTTAATGATGAGTGATTTACAAGCACACCTGCCCACACCATGCTGAGTGTTCAGCAGTTTTGGACCAAAAATGGCCTGATCCCTGTGCCCCGCCCACCCTATTCACCTGATCTCACCCTGAGCAACTTTTTTTGTTTCCTCGGATGGAAAGGGAAAACTTTTTGCCAATGTGGAAGACAGGAAATAAAAAATGGCAGAAGCACTAAAAGGCATTAGAGCTGATGAGTTCAAAAACTGTTCTGAGGAGTAGAAAAAGCATCTTGGTAGGTGTATTTCAACAAATGGACTTTGAAGGTGACTGAAGCTTAAAAGTGTAAGAATAAATACACAATTTTTAATACATAGATTCCTTTTTTGGGGGGGGTCCCCCATTCGTGTGTGTGTGTGTGTGTGTGTGTGTGTGTGTGTGTTTATCTGGATCAGTAAAATATCAAACTTTATGGTAGTTGCAATTCTAAGAGCTACTTCTTTCTTGTTTTTGTCCTAGTAGTGGGATCTGACAAACATTGAATATTGCTGATAATGTGAAAATAGTAACTAGAGTTTGCATTTCCAAATGTATAGATCAAGATAAGATGCTTCTCACTCCTTGCCAATTTTTTCACCTCCCCCCCATGTGGACAAATCATTCTGAAATAAAATTACCAACTATTCCCATATGAACTGAAGCAACTCATTTTTGCCCCTCCTTTCTTATCATTGCTTCAACCATTAAGAAATGTGAGAGATACATGAGGCTAGAGTCCTGCAAGAGTCTCTTTAGTTCAATGTTCTCACAATCCCAAAATGTATTTTACGACAAGCCACAAAGTGGCAAATTAGGCAGAAAATAAACATAAGGCTTTCCCATTCCCAAAGGAGGGAATTGTTTCTTTAGGGCAGAGATCCAGAGATATTTCTCCATAAATATCCAACTTTCCTTTAAGAAATATTTTAGATCAAGAAAAGGAGCAGATAGAAAAAGATAGTTGGGAATTGGATGGCAAAATACAACACAGGTTTATTCCAAGGAGGAGAACCTGTGGAGGGAAATCCGAAAACTGAAGCCCACTACTGCTTATGGGCCAGGGAAATTACAGGGCTTGGAGGAAAAATTTTTGCAGTTGACTTTGCTGGGAGTAACTAAGGCTTGTGCTTAAGTAAGTTGAGAGGAAGTCTTGAGGTTAGGCTAGGTGTTAAGATGTGTTGCAGTCTAGTATGCTTGATAATTTTCCATTCCAGGGTAGCTAGCAAAATAGCAGGGATGTCTAATATGGTGTTACCTGGGCTAGCAAAATGTATTAATTATGATTAGCTAAAAATAGCATATTTATCCAGAGTGTATATTAGTCTCTTAGATACTATGAATGCAAAGTTTCCTCAACCACTTGGACTTTCTATGATTTCACCTACCACACTCTTGACTCTACATGGTTCCATTGCCCCTGCCCACCTTTTTCATGAGCCTGTTCCCCGAAGATTGGCTTGTTTTTGGCTTGTTTATTTATTTTTGTCTCAGTTCACTGGTCTCAATTCACATACTTTCCCTTGATATCTCACTTCTTCTTCTTATTATTATTATTATTATTATTTCAATTACAGCCCTTATGCCAATGACTCCTAAATCTTTCCCCAGGCAAAACTTTATTCTGAGATTCAGAGAGTAAGTATTTTAGACTTTGTGAAGAGGAAAAACTGAAACTATTATATAAGTACAAAAGAAGACAAGCAGCTGGCTGGACCATTATTTGCTGATCCTTGCTCTGAGGCATATCTACACATAAAAATGAACCACCTGGATGAAACCACTTAATTGAGACAAGTATGATAACTTCTGGATGAGGGAGCAGTTCTTAATCTGGATGCTGGCAGGGAAAGTGAATTTACCAAATCCCTTTCCTATATGAATGGACTACATTTCCCAGCATGACTTGCACTTAGTTTGGGGTCATGTGACTGGATTTTCACCAATGAAGATGACTTGCACTCAACAGTAGAGCCTGGGGCAAGATTCCAGGGTGACGACTGCTGCTGTGTGTTGAGCCTCAGTGCAGAATGGTCTGGGTCTTCGAATGACTGCATTGGGCACAACCTCCTTGCCCCTACTTTGCACTGGAATGCAAAGAATAAATAAATATCTATTGATAAAAGCCACTGCCATTTAGGAGTTGTTTATTTCAGCAGCCAGTAGATTGTGACTAATAAAGACAACAAGAGATAGTAGAGAGACAGAAAGTTGCCCATATGTGCCCCTCAATCTTAATAGTTAATAACTATATAATGAGGGACTCATACCATCTAGGGAAGTGTGTTTCTAAAAAGTTAATTACTGATGAACAGAGCCTGGCTAATACAAGATGAGACAAAACACACCAGTGAAGAGAATGACCTTCTCACTGAGGTACTCTCATTCATCCCCATTTCATTTGTCTTCTGTTAAGTTATTGCCATCTGGTTTTTTTTTTTTTTTAGATGAAGCACCTATACTGTGACCAGAAAGAAACACCAAAATTACCTAAGTGTCCTCAAAATAGGTGAGAGAGAAAGGGCAAGCTGGGGAGAGTAGGATCTATAAAACCATGAGTCTATAGAATAATAAGAAAATATAGACTGAAAATTGAAGGAGTTGGCAACAGCAAAAGATGCAGATTATGAGTACATGTGCCCTATATGGACATCAGAGAGTAGTCAGCCTTACATTGTCTACCCTAGAAAGGAGTTATTGGGGAAAGACTTCAGAAAAATTGCCAATCTTGATGTCACATTTCAATAATCAAAATTTGCTGAGCACAGTGGTTAAGGGTATGGGCTTGCTGGGTATTTAGTTCTAGGTTGACAGTTCTTTTTTTCCAATACTTTAAAGATGTTGTGTGACTTACATCTGGCTTGCATTAATTCCCACATCAAATTGATCATACTTCACCTTGTTCCTCAGAGCTTACCATATTTACCAAACCCATCTTTTTCTCTTGCTTTTAAAATGTTTTGTTTTTGGCATGACCAATTTGATTATAATATATGATGTGCCTTGGTATCACTTTCTTCAGTTTCTTTCTTTCTTCTTTTTCCTTTTCCTTCTTTTTCTTTGCCATCAGGCTTACTAAATTTCTAAAATCTGTGGGATTATCTTGGTCACTATTTCTTGAAGTATTTCTCTGCCATCTTCTTTCTCTTTGAGGGATTCATATGAGACTACATTAAGTTGTTTCACAGACCACTGCTGCTCTATGTTTTATATTTTTTAAGTTATTTTTCCTCTATATATTTCATTTTGGATTACTTCAATGGTTGTTTGCTCAATTTTACTCTTTTGTTCTTTTACAATGTCTAATATGCTATTGTTTACAGTCAGTGTATTATTCATCACACACATTAAAATATGATTTCCAGAAGTTTGATTTGGGTTTTTTTTTTTTAATGTCTCCTATGTATTTACTTGCTTTTGAATATTGAATTACAGTTATAACAATTGCTTTATTCTATTTTTTTTTACCATTTCTATTATTTGTATCCATTCCAGATTTGTCTCATTTGATCACTTTTTTCCTCCTCATTTTGCTTTGTTTATTCCTGCTTTCTTGTATACCTGATAATGTCTGGATGAAAAGTATCATGAATTTTATCTATCTTCTTGGTTGCTTAATATTTTTATATCCTTATAAATTATCTTGAGATTGGTTCTGAGATCCAGTTAAATTACTAAGACACGATTTAATCCTTTTAAGTCCTGCTTTTAAGATTTGTAAGGTGGAGCTGCTACAGCGCTCAGTCTATGACTAATACCTATTAATGAGGCAGGACCCTTCTGAGTACCTTACCCAATACCCAATTAATGACAAGATTATCCAGTGTGACTAGTGGGAACAAGTATTATTCCAAGTACTATGTGATTGCTAGGCACTATTATCTCTAGCATTTTGTGTGTGTGTGTGTGTGTGTGTGTGTGTGTGTGTGTGTGTGTGTTTCTTTCTTTAGCCTTAAATGGTTTCCTCTTATGCATGAACTAATTGGTACTCTAGTGGATACTGAAGGGTTTCTCATTGCAGATCTCCAAAACTCTGTCTGTGTACCGCAGCATTCTCTTTCATATTTTCATATTTTGCCTTGTCTACTCCGGCTGCTTTGCTCTTCTCAAACCCTAAATTCTGTCTTTTTAACTCAGAGAGTTCTGGGTATCCTCCCTGTGTGATATCCTGGAATCTCTCGCATCATAGTAAACCAGACAACTGTAGGGTTCACCTTGTTCATTTCGCATCTCTCAGGGGTCAGTATCCTTTCTTGCCTGATGACCACTGTCTTGAAAACAGCTTCATATACTTTGGTTAATCTTTTTCTGGTGAGGAGGTAAGTTCATTCCCCATTACTGCATCTTGACTAAAACAGAACCTCCTCAGTGCAACTTTAATTGCAATTTATTAATTCTAACTCAGTGTTCAATTCTGGTTGCTTATTAAACTAAGTCTGTTTGCGTACACCATATCCACTGGAAACAGCCATTTAATTGGGAGTGTTTCTTTGTTTTAGTGACCATTTACTTTACCTCAGGCATTGAACTATGTGCTCATTCTTTATTAATTCATTTTCAATCAATAATTGCTTAAAGGGTATACAATTATTTTAGCACATTTATTTTATGTGCAGGAAAACAAAGGATTAATGAGTGAAGAAATACACATGAAGAGCACAACTTTCAATGACGGAAGAAGAATTTGAACACAGAGCCTCTGTCTCTAAAATATGCACTCTTCATTGATGAAGGTGCTGAACTGTCTGGTCCAGAATGAAGTGTATCAGCCATGATTCAAAATGTATTTTCAAGGCAATATCCAGTTTTGATCTTTCACAAACATGAACCTCTTACTTAATGTTAAGTCACATCACACAGCACATTAAATGGACAACACTTCTTTTAAACAAAAGAGCAATTTCTTGTTCACACATGATCACAGATGAGCTGGTTAATGTCTGTCAAAGGCCCAGAATAAAGTGCTAAAGGGGGAGATGGAAGATTTTGGGTAAGCCCTACCACAGCTTTCTCTTCACACCATGTGCATTAGCAGAAGGAACAGGAGGGATGATAACCCTGGGAAGGGAGGGTACAAAAAAATGCTATAACACCCCTTCATCAATATCCTAAAAGCAAGCATATACATGGCACTTACTGTATGCTGTCCTTGACCCTTTAAATGCTTTACCTTTCACTCTCACTATGAATTCATGAAATTGGGGTTCTCTTACCATCCCCATATAAAACCTAAGGAATCTTGGAGCTCAGAGAAGTTGAGAGGTTTGCTCAAGCTCATACTGCTCATAGGTAGTGAAGGCGGGAGTCACACTTAGGCCTCTAGCTCCAGAGTCCCCATTCTTAATCAATATCTTCCATTGTCTTCCAAACATTGTATGTGAATTAATTCCTTTAAGCTTCCAAGCAACCCTACAAGGTAAGCACTATTATTATCATCAATGTGTATATGTAGAAACTCCTATATGAAGGCACCTAGTGATTCATTAAGTTCCTGGAGGAAAAATTTTCATCTGAACTTGATATTACCAATAATAGCAAGAGCAACAATAATAATAACCCACATTTATTGAGGATTTATTATGTGCCAGGTACTGTTCTAAATACCATATATATATGATCTATCAACTTATTAAATATTTTTAATACCTCTTGATATACTTCTATTATTATCTCTTTTCAACGCTTGGGATAACCTAAGCACAAAAAATTTGAAGTGTCTGCTGTAGATCCCAGAGATGGTGAAGGGGAAAGCAACTTTTACCCCAGAGCAGGCTAATTTTAAACCCTCATTCCTAACCACTATGTTATACACATGCCTACACACGTACAAATACAGAAGAAGCATACACACCCACAGACCAATACTCACACTACATGAAATCATATACACATGCACATATTCACATATACACATGCACCGTGCACTTGATATACACACGTCCATAAGCATATGCACACAGATACACATATATATATGCACATAACAACACATGCACACAAACACACAAATGTACACACATTCAACACATGCAGCAAAATACACATCCACTCATACATAAACATATTAATATCTAGTCAACACATTTTAAAATTTTTTTAAATTTTAGATTCTGGGGGAACATGTGTGAGCTCACTACATGGATATATTGTGCAATGGTGGGTGTTGGATCTCAGGTCAACACACATTCAGTCACATACACACACACATACTCACACGAAATATAGTATTCAGTTATTCTTAATCACTATACAACAATTGTCTGTGGTAAAAATTAAATCATAAATTCCTTCAAAGATGAAAGGCTAGTGTTGCCTCTCCTCAACCCATGCCTGTCAGATTCAGGAGTTTTGGAATGTTTCTGGAGTCACTACTTCGCATGATTTCTTATGCAAAGGAAAACCTAAGCCCTTTTTTGACTTTCGGCATTTGTGGAATAAAGCTTTGCTGTCTTCTTTTTCATTAAAATGAAGTTCTTTCAGAACAGGATGAGTCACTGTAGGTGATGTGCTGCTAACATCAGTAGCACTGTTGAATTTATTAAATAAAAACACCAGATGCCCAATTAAATTTGAATTTCAGATAAGCAACTAATAGCTTAAGCATCATTATGTCCTAGTTGCAGCCTCATCTATGTCTCATCTGGCCACTCTATTTGTTTTTAGGATAAGTATATCCCAACTTGCCTCCTTTGTTCTGCATTATACCTGGCAACCCAGAACACAGAGCACATGCATTTAAATCTCAGAGTCAAGTGAATGCTGCCACTTACTTCTCGCATGTAGGTTAGAAAACAAGTTTGGCAAACACTGAGGTGCCCTGAGCACATTGTTTGCACTTCAGAAACACACCACTTCCTGTGGGGTTTAACATCATGTCTCATTCCTGTGCTGCCAGGTACAGACAACACACCACAGGAGCTTATATCCCTGAGGAAAGCGGACACAAGCGTGGAGGAGAAATCCATTTGTCGTGGCTGAAAATCTGATTGGCGACAAATTCACCTCCACTTGAGAGTCCTCTCTCCTGAGTAGCAATAGTGAAGTATACTGATTCAAATACTGAGACTTCTGCCTGCTGTGGCTCATCTTCTAAAATTAGTTTTCTAGAAACACAGCAACCTTGTTCACGAAACCAATCATTTTTAGGGAAATGGATTTTTCTTGATAAAACACCTCACATTTCACAGTAATAATTATAATTCCATTATTCTGCCTTCACTTGGCTGTGTGGACAGAGCTATTACTGTATGTAAATTGTGTGCAATTGCTTAACAAGATAAAAAGAAGTTTTAGTCCATCTGTTTTTCAAGGTAGAAATTGCTTGATCTAGATGTTTCTTTCTGACAGAGGAGAATTTTTACAAAGTCCAGCTTTAGTCCCATATTATTTAGTGGAATCCATGCATTTCCGGTTTGTTATAAATTAAAGATTAGTATAGTTTTTTGGTTCGGTTCAAAATACAAGGTGACAGACATGAATTCACTTTATAGATGTTCTAAGATGTTGTCTTGGGTTCACCCAAGTAGAACCAAAGGGAGGCAGCTAAGGCAAAAGATAATATTCAAAACCGAAGTTTTCTGAAAGAAGCAATGATCTACCAGGGTGTTATCGATAAGCAAGCAAGCAACACACATCCCGATGCCACCTCCAGGCTCCGGATCTGATAATACCATGGACCATGAGCCAGAGCTGAGCACTACAAGAGCATAAAGAATCCGAGGGATAAAAGGAGAGGCAGTAAATCATTTCACATTTTCTTTGACTAGAGACCAGAGCACAGATGTAGACAAGAGCTCCAGATCACCCAGCACCTGAAGGCATGGATCTACTTAGCTGAGGCAGCTTGCTTTCATGCAGGAATAGATCATCCAGTTTCAAAAGACTCTTATCTAGATTTTGGGCGAGTTTTCAGTTTTTTAATCTTAGCTACTGAGGCAACTAAAGTTAAAAAAAAAAGCAAGAATCCAGGAAATAAGGCTGCAGATTGATTCAGACAGTTGATCATTCATTGGTTACCTTTGCACAATCTCATGGCAGACGTTTTTGAAATAAGATTTGGGAGAGTCTGTATTAACAGTGTTAGTAACTTTTTCTTGTTCTAGAAAGTTTGGCTGTTTGTCACAACCAGTTAAATTTGGAAACTATAGGTTTTGCCCCATGAATTCTCTTCCATGGGCAGGCTAAGTCTCTTGGCTGCCTTCCTTGCTTCCTGGAGCTGCCCTGAGTTCTAACATCTGCCCCATTTTTCTGGTAATGACTTTGAGCTGCTTTTCTGGATTCTCGGGGTCCCTTTAGTGTTCCTAGAAAATGAGACAAGTATTTTTCCTAGGAAGAAAATTTTAAGCAATGTGAAATCATTGAGATTCTGTTCATCTTGAAAAAGCACATTTAAGAGGGTGTTGCAAACATTTTCAATAACCTATTGGTAGAATTTTCCACTCCTTGACTGGTGACATTGACCTTTTTTCCAGCCTATCTCCTTAACGCTAGAATTAATAACACACAACATTTTAAAAGTGGCCAGGAACATAGTGGCTGATGCCTGTAATCCCAGCACTTTCAGAGGCCCAGCACTTTGAAATGAGGATCACTTGTGGTCAAGAATTTGAGACTAGCCTGGGCAACACAGCAAGACACTGTCACTAAAATAGTAAAAAAAATAAAAATTAACCAGGCATGGTGCCATATGCCTGTGGTCTTAGCTTCTCAGGAGACGGAGGTGGGAGAATCACTTGAGCCCAGGAGGTCAAGGTTACAGTTAGCAGGGATCAGGCCACTGCACTCCAGCTGAGGACAATGTGAAGCCCTGCCCCCCAAAAAAAGACAGTGGCCAAAAATAATGGGAATTTCATTCTAGTTCAGACTGTCAAGCAATCACTAACTTTCTAAATGACCTCGGATGTATCTTCATCTTTCTTCATTTCCCTTAGCTAATTGGACTAAGTCAGTGTTTCATATTTGTCATTCACAAGCCATGGTTAAGGTATCTGGGCATATTTCTGTGGCACAGGGTGTAATGATAGGTTGGATGTGTACACTTGGAAAGGCTATCCTCTCCAGTGATTCAAGCTATAAAGATACTCTATAGATGTGGTAACAATCCAAAATTAGTTGACTTTAAGTAAGGGTGATTATTATAGGAGATCTGGGTGGGACTGAGCCAATCAGTTGAGAGATTTTAAGAGCAGAGCTGAGGAGGCTTCCCTGAGTAAAGACATTCTGTGTGTGACGGGGAACTTCTTCCCATGCCTGAGAGTCTCAGCCAGGACTTCCTGAGGCTCAGCCCTCAGGAGTTTGGATTTACTTTGCGGCCCCCACAGTCATGTAAGCCAATTCTCTGCAATAAATGTCTTTAATACCTATTTGCTACAGATTCTGTTCTCTCGTTGATACCTGTCTGCTGTCTATGTAATGCTGTATACTTAAACTTTGTATCTTTGAATCACAGAAAGAAAACCTAAGTATACTTATTTAGAGAGTGACATTTATAACTACTCTAAAGAAGGAGGTGGCATCACTTGGCTTAAATAGAAGGCATCAGTCATGGTTTCATCAAGAAACAGATGGGACGTTCAAATAAAGATCCATCAAAGACTGCAGATTTACAAAGCGGCTATATTACTCACTACATTATACAAGGTATTTGGTGCCATATGTGACCCAGGCATTTTCATTTTTCCAACTTCTCTGACATTCCTGTCACTTGGAAAATGCTGGCTAAGGGACTGCTAATTTTCATCCCAGCTGCAGCACATGTGCCATGCTGCTCGTGTCAGGTCACAAATGTCTTGACCAGATAATACTGTCTATGCTGCATTTTTTGTTATCTTATAAATGTTGATATTTCAGATAAGAAACACACAGTCCAAGAGTTGTGAGAGAGCCCTAATATGTATTAACATATTTCCAAAAAAGTATATTTTATAAAAATATGCTCAAAATATGCCTCAGCCCTAGCTGTGCACAGGCAACATTTCATCAGGCAGAGTGGGTGGGGACATATTCAGAGACAGCAAATTTTTCAGGAGAAGTGAGGCATCAACTCAGAAGAAAGCCAGGAGTGCTATCCCACATACAATCACAAAGGTCTACTCATCTTAAGATTCTGGGTTGGGCAAGAAGAGCAGTGAAGGGTACAAGTTCCTCACTAGAGAGATGCAAGATGAACCCCCTGAAAATATATGTGGAACGTGCTTATTTGTATTTTTAAAGATAAATAACTGTATTATTAATATGTTTTTAAAGAGGCCTACACATAATTCAGTTAGAACTTTCACACAATGAAAAAGGCTTAGGGGAAAAAAACCAAGGAGCTGTAGTGGCTGAGGTTAGAAATTGCTAGTTTCAGGTATGACTTGATCCAGTGGTTCACATGAGGATACTAGGTGTCAGTTTCCTCTCTCGGTGTCAGTTTCTCTGGGTAAGATCGAGGCTTAGGTGAGTTTTCTCTCCTGATGATCTGTAGTTCTAGATCTTATATCTCTCAGATTTAAACCTAACAGGAATGATCATCTGCTTCTATGCCAACATTCCCAGCTGAAGTCTCTTATCTGATTGGCTCTCTAGATCTGTGATTGTCTCAGACTTGAGCCTGTCTTCTCCACTAGGGGAATGGACTGCTCTGATTAGTTTTAGGCCAGACCATGTTATTTAACTCAAAGCTAGAGTGAAGACTCCTCTAAGTCTTTTGGCCTGAGAGTGAGAGATCCAAAGTTCAGAGGTTACTTCAGAGGATACAGTAAAGGAATTCTAATGAAAGTAATATTTTAAGAAGTATGCACGGGGCTATAGGAGCAAACAAGGGATGAGGAGGCACCCAGAGACTAGCAACAGTGGGAAGTTATTACCAAATTTCAGTCTGAGGGAACAAGGGGAGTAGGAAAGAATGTAAGTAGAGCTAAGAAGAGTTGGAGCACTGTAAAGGGTCACTTGGCAGGAGATTCAGTCTGGAATGAATACAGTTAGGGCAATACTCCACATGGAACCAAGAAGGGAGCAGGAAAAACATCCATCTCTCCCCTCCTGTCATCTGATCTCCCGCATCCCAGGGCCCATGCCCAGTGAGAAGTCAGCCCTTAAGAACACCCAGGGGATGCAATCTACAGGACCAGTTTTCCAGGGCCAAATTGGGCTGTGAAGGGAAGAGAATAATCTGGGGAGGGGAAAATGGGAACCAGCATTTGATGCAGATCAGTGCAGTGAAGACCAATACAATGCAATCCCATAACACCCTACCAAAAAACAAATTCAAAAGGAAAAAAGAAGAATGCTAAGAGAATATATGACATTCTCAGTCTGTGTTCCGGGGGCTGATAGCTTAAACTTTGCATATATTTTATAAGATTATGCCCAGGTGATGTGACAATTATAGAAAATGAATTAGAAGTTGCAGAACTGAGTTAGTGGTCCTAATCCTACCACTTACTAATTTTGTGACCACAGTTTGCTGTTTCCTTCTCTCAGCATCAAAGGATCTACCCTATGGGTTTATTTTAAGAGTTTAATAAGATTTTTTTTAAATGTTATGCCCAGCATTATGCCTGGCAAATGTCAAGTGCCTAATAAACCATAGCAATGATGACCATGATGATGGTGAGGGTGATGGCATATAGACCATTATAGTAGTGAAGATGACCATTGTGAGTTGGGATCATGAAGTCACAAGAAACCCATTTTATTTGTTTTTTGAAGCCACACAACCTTTGCTTTGTATGCAAATTCATTTCATCTCCCTATTTAAAGAGATTTTTCCCGGCCTTATTTTCCACAGAACTTGGATCAGGCCATCAGAGAAGGCCATCCTGGAGATCTATTTCAGCATCTGTTCAATTTCTTTAGTACCATGTAATGGGCCCTGGTAATATAGCTAACACTGCAGTTTGTTTTCAACTTTAAAAGCATGGAAGACCTCTTCACAGGGTCTAGTAGAAGTTGATCAATTGGTCTATTTTGCTAAAGGATTTTTCTTAGATTGGAAAATATAGTTTATTTAGAAAGTAAATTGGAGAGAGAGGAGATTCACTCCCCCAAGGTAGGAGAGAGGGCCAAAGGTAGGAAACATGGTGGCCATACCTCAAAAAGCCACATGGACACACCAGAGTTTAACAAAGCAATAACCTGTTTAAAGATTTTTATCCCCTGCCATCATCCCTTGTAAGAGAAAAGCTGGTTGGATAGTATTAAAAATATAGCTGTCCTTTGCTGGGAACCAGCTTACTTAGAAATTCATCTATGAGTTGGGCTCAGTGGCACAATCTTGTAATACCAGCACTTTGAGAGGTGGGGGTGAGAGGATTGCCTGAGCTCAGGGGTTCGAGACCAGCCTGAGCAACACGGCAAGATCTCATCTCTACAACAAAATCAAAAAATTAGCTGGGTGTGGTGGCGCATGCAACCTGAAAGGCTGAGGTGGAAGGATCACCTGAGCCCAGCAGATCGAGACTGTGGTAGCCATGAGCAGTGTCACTGCACTCCAGTCTGTGTGACAGAGTGAGAATCTGACTCAAACAAAAAAAGAAGTTCATCTGTGGATTTCAGTGTTTCCAAATCCAAGACTTTGGGTATCTAGAAGTATAGAAAAACACCAATTAAAAACATGCATTAAGTCAATGAACTTCAGAAAATGTTAAGAAAGTGAACTATTCATGGGGGCTTCCTTAAATGTTCCAACAGTGTCAAATGTTTTACAAAATGTCAAATTTTGTGCTGATGATAAAAATGAAAGAAATAATGTCAACAGTGCTGGCATGAACAATACAAAATGATGCAAACCACTTTTGAGGAAGAGATTTTCCTGTGGAACACAAATCTACATTAATGAGATGGAATACATAGTAGTTTCACTGCTTTAGAAAGAATGACTACAACATAAGCAACAGAAATACAAACAACAGCCAGTGTTTCTTGAGCATCATTTGAAACGAACTTTGCTACTGACTCATGTATCATATTTAATGCTCAGAATGCTATGGGAAACATAACATCAATATATCATCAATATTAGGGATGAGGATCCCAAGTTCCAAGGTGTCAGCTTGTCCAAGGTGTCACTACTCAAAGTGAGGACTTAAATGAGAGCTCCAGAGCCTATGTCATAAACCTTTTGATGTTTATACCATAATTCACCTCCAGAACTTGTACGAATCTACACATTTTTGTCTTCATTGTGTTCCAGATAGTATCTGTTTAAGTGATTATGAACAAGTTACAAACTTCACAGGTTTATGGTCCAGCTTATGGTCCCCAGGCAGGTGTGGGTGGCATTGGTTTTTAAAAACGATTGCAACCTTGGTTACTGTGAAAGTGAAATTTGTCGGTGACTGAGTTTGCATTTTCTCCTGGCCCAGATTTGACTGCATCATCAGAAACGATGGAGAGAAAATATTTAGTAATCGTATCAGATTCTCATTAGGTTCTTCGTTTCCCATTAACACATCTTAATTCAAAGTTTAAAAATGATTAACACCTTGACACGAGAAACTCCAGAACTTTGTCTTGTACAAACACATGCATTCCAATGCCCAGAGTCAGATTACAAGAAAAGTCAACACTAATAGCTTAGATAAGAATAAAAATGAAATAAAAGAGGAAAACGCAGGCGCTTGAAGAAAGTTGGGAAAAATGTGGTGTATACTCTGCAGAAATTAAACCCAAGAGTATAAGAAACAACATACCCATTTTGTGATGGCTACAGGCAGATTTTGTTTGTTTGTTTTACCTTTACGTGCACTTATTTTCTGGGCCATTTCTCAGTTTAACTCCACGTGCAGTCATTTATGTAGACATTCCCAGGGTAGTTATGTTAGAATTAGACAATGAAAAATAATAAGCTGTCTGAAGCTCATTCTCAACAAAAACACCCTACAGACAATAATGAGTGCCCAGAAATGGAAATTATCTCTAGGTGCAGAATGTCTTCTCTCCCCAGGAACTACTTTGGACAACGTGGGGGGTGGGCAGCAGAATCTCTAGCCCATTCCTCATGCCTTTCCCCGTATCATAAGGCCAGAAGAAGCTTTTCACAGCAAAGCAGAATTCTGCTGTGTGTTTTTGGGATTCTCCACCCTGCCCTGCACTGAAACACAGACTCTTGGTTTATTCATGCATTCATCGAATATGTATTGAGTCCAATTACGTGCCAGGCACTGTGAAGAGGAAGTTGAAGATAATAGGTAGGGTACTCACTTCCGTGGAGCTGATGGGCTGGAGACAGAAACAGACATGATCCCAAGAGTCACCAGAAGAGGCGTGACATTGCATCCTGACATGCATCCAACCACCCTGAGAGAGTCCTAACAGGTGGACCTGATCCAGGCAGGCATGCCCATGACTGCCTGTCCCTGACTTCCATGGGTTCTGAGCTAGCAATACTGGTGCCTGCTCACCTGTTCACATGGCTGGCAGGCACTCTAGGCCCTGAGGCTGTTCAACTTCCCTCTAGTTTCCTTTGTCTTCCCTGAGGAAGTGACACCTGAGCTGATGTCTGAGAGGGAAGGAGGGTGAACCAGAATAAGAGAATCAGGCAAATCTTGAGAGGCAGAGGCGAGAGAATTGCATGAGCCCAGGGGTTTGAGACCGCCTGGGCAACTTGGCGAGACCGAAAATTAGCCGGACGTGGTGGTGTGTGCTTATAGTTCCAGCTACCTGAAAGGCTAAGGTGAAAAGATGACCAGAACCCAGCAGGTGGATGCTGCAGTATCCATGAGCTTTCTACTGCACTCCAGCCTCAGTGACAGAGTGAGACTTTGACTCAAAAAAAGAAAAAGAAAGAATGAAAAATAAGAAGGAACAGTTGGGAACACAAGGAACAGATGGTCATACCATGGAGACTGCGGAGATTAAGGTTTAGGAATCCCGCCCCACATATAACTCCTCCCAAGCCCTCTATTGCTTTGTATTTGCAATCTTGCATTCAGTTTCTTAAAGGGGGTCCACATTATTATGAATGCTTCAGACCTCACAAAACCTAGAGTCACCCTAGAAGAGATAAAAAAGGAATGAGATATGCAATGTGGCCCTTGACCATCAGGACCATGTTACATAGACTGACTTTATCTTAAGCACAAAATCCAGGGTCACAGAACTGCCCAAAGGCCTAAGAGCAAAAGGAAGTAATTAGACAGGGTCTAAGCAGAGGATGAAGACAGGACTATATTTGCATTTAACAAAACTCACCCCAATGGAGGACTTTCTGATATCACACAACCCGCCTAGGTTGAAACAAGAAGAAATTGAGACCCTAAATAGACCAATAGCAATCAAGGAAATTGACTATGCAATAAGAAAACTACCTACAAAAAAGCCCTGGACCAGATGACTTTCCAGCAGAATTCTATAAGACATTTAAGCAAGAGCTGATACCAATACTACTGAAAGTATTCCAGGCGATTGAGAAAGATGGAACTCTCTCCAAATCATTTTATGAAGCTAACATCACATTGATACCCTAGCCAGGTAAAGACCCAACAAAGAAAGAGAACTACAGGCCAAAATCTTTGATGAATATTTATTCTTTCTGAATGCAGCAAGTGATTGTTGCGTTTCAATTTTATGCCAGGCAAGGAAGACACAGTGTTGAGCAAAGCAGCCAAGTCTCTGCTCTCTGAGTTTGCAATATCTCTAGACTCTCCCAGCGTACAGTGAATCCTGTCCCCACTTAATGAGCCAAGACATCAATCTAGTGGCTCAAAACATAGTGGCTTGTAATGAGTTGAATTTTGCTCCTCTACAACAGGTATATTCAAGACCTAATCTCCTGTAACTGTGAATGTGACCTTACCTGCAGATACAATTAGTTAAGGATCTAGAGATGAGGTCATCTTTGATTTGGGATGATGGGTGTTCTTATAAAAAGAAGAAGCAGAACAAAGATGCACATACAAAGGAAAGTTCATGTGACAGTGGAAGCAAGGATTGGAGTGATGTATCTACACAACTAAAAACACTAAGCATTTCTGGAAACCACCAAAGACTAGAGAAAGGCATGGAACAGAGTCCCCTCAGAGCCTCCAAAAGGAACCAACCCTGCCGACACCTTGAGTTTTGAACTTTTTCTGCCCTTCTGAAAAAAAAATTATATTATAAGCCACTTAGTTTGTAGTAATTTGTTATGGCAGCCAGAGGAAACTAGTACATACCTATAGACAATGAATGGGTGTTGCTGTGTTCCAGTAAAACTGTAATTCAAAAATAGAAAGTGGGGCAGAATTGGCCACAGGGCTGTCTTCTGCATTACCCTGCACTAAAACACTCAGGAAGACAAAAGCAAATAGATCAATACATACATACATAAAGCTCACTCCACCTCTCAGGAACAGTGGACAAATTCATTTTCAATTCTAGAAGAAACCCCCATTTCCTATAAGGTAATTGAAGCTTAATTGAGAAAACAGAGCTAGTCTCCTTCTTTTTACTTCAGTGCATGACACAGCAGCTTCTTGTGTAGAAAAATAAAAGGTGCAATAAATAAACACCAACCTATGTCATTTGCTCTCTAACTCAGGGACCAAAGACTTGGAAGCCAGAAGCCCATGCTTCAGGTGCCTAGATTTTTGCTACAGGAAGATAAAAAATAATAAGTTCCTTGTCTTCAATTACCCATTGCATTAAAAAAAACAAAAATTACTCTCAAAGTAAGTAAGGAAAGCCCCATGCAGAAGAGGGCAAAGGAAGAGGGCAGATTTTACTACCTTTGTCAACACTAAGGCAACTTTCTGAGTCATAAATACAATTTTCTAGGGCACATAAACTTCCCTTCTGTCCAATTTTATAACTGAGATTATTCTACGATTAGAGGTAATTTTGGAAAAATGATTCACATTAAATTTGATCGTATAAGATGCATTATATAATATATGTGGTCTATGATGTAACTTCTCTGTGAATTGGTGCTGTAATTAGACTTATTTCACAGTTAAGGCAACTGAGGAAGTGGGAAGTAAAATCACTTCCCAAGAGTAGCATAGTTTTAAGGTGGCAGAGCTGAGACTTGAACAAGACAGGCTGGCTGCAGGCTTTTATGCTGTACGGAGACACAGTAAGTCACAGAAACTTATCCAGCTGGGCATGGGGAGGATCAGGAAAGATTCCAGAAGTGATGATTATCCAGGAAATCTAAGGACATTTGGAAAGAACAGGCATATCATGGGAGAAGGCTAGGTGGTGTTTCAAGCACTGGGAATAGCAGATGTGAGGACCCTGAGATGAGTCTGAGATCAGTGGGAACAGAACTAGGATTGTGGGGGGAGGTGTGTGGGAAAGTCTCTAAACCTGCTTCTCTTACCACCTCACTGGTGCCGGTGAGTGACGCCTCTGTCCTTCTACCTGTTCAAGCCAAACACTTTGGCAACATCTCTGGCACCTCTCTATCTCTCACTACCTTCAGTATTGCCAGCAAATGAGACTTCTAACTCCTCCAGCGCCTTCACCTGGCCTGCACACCATGTCCGCTTGCTTGCAATGCTATCCACTAACTTACTCCCTCTTCCTCCTGTCATCTCTCAGCTAGTGTGTTCCCATGAAAAACGAAGGTAGAGCCTGGGTACAGTGGCTCACGTCTGTAATCTCAGCAATTTGGGAGGTAAAGGCAGAAGAATTGCTTGAGCCCAGGAGTTCAAAAGCAGCCTGGGTAACAGAGCAAGACCTTGTCCCTACAATTTTTTTTTAAATAGCCAGGCATAGTGGCATACACCTGTATGTAGTCTTACCTATTCAGGGGACTGAGGCAGAAGGATTACCTGAACCCAGGAGGTTGATGCTGCAGTGAGCTGGGATCATGCCATTGCATCCCCGCCTGGGCAATAAAGTGAGCTCTGACTCAAACGGAAAGCCAAACAGACCAGGCCTCTCTCTGTGAAACCCCTGTTGAATGGACTCCAATCACCCATCCTCACCATCCCAGCCTGACTCTTCTCTCTGTGGTCTGTGTGCTACCTGACCTCTGGATCTCAACATCTGAGCACCTAAGACTGCACAGTGGTTCACGAGGTCCTGCTTGGCTTGATTCCCCATCATCCCAAACTCAGACCCCATCTCCTATTAGGATGACCTTATTGCATTGGCCTCCACTTGACCTCTGATCATCCAGGTCTCACCCTGAGCCCTTCTGTCTGTTCGGATGCTTTTCAACATCACCCCAGCCATTGCAAATCAACCCCCAGTTCAGCATGCAGTGAGTGTGTGGAGAGCAGTTCTCCTAGATGTCAGGGTTGGGAGGGATGAACGTGTGTTGGGGACTCAAGTCCCTGGATTTGTGCATCTTCAGCAGGACTCCAGTCTCATCTCCACACCTGCTCCTAGCCTGGCTTTTGTCCCCATGGTCTCGGTGCCACCATTCCTCTGGCCCTCACCACCTGGCTCCAGGACTCTAGTATCTACTTCCCTTCAGGAGTCATAACATTCACCCACCTTTTCTCCATGGTCAGGGAGAACTGGTCTACACTGCCATGCTTTAAAATCTTCACTGGATCCATATCTTAGAATGACCCATGGGTTCTGCTTTACCCAGCTCCTGCCTGTATACACATTCTGACATTCCACTCTTTCTGTCCTTCCTTCCAGTGCTCCTCCAAACTCTCTCATGGTGTCCCCTCACCTGTGAGCCTTGTTGCATGTGGGTCTCTTTATTTCCAAGATCATTTCCCAGCATATGCACCAGGCTGTCTCTGGCTTATCCTTCAAGAGTCAGCTTTGCTATCACTCCTTCTAGAAAACCTCATGAGTCTTCCCACTCCCCCGATCCTTTTAACTGACATGAGACCCAATCACTCAGAGTCCCCCTTTTATAATAACTCCTGCTATCTGTACTCACACCAAAGTCTGGGCTTGTTGCATGCAACAGAATACAATTTTCTACAAGACATAGCATTTATTTCATTATCCCCCATGCCCAACATGATGCCAAAGACAAGGTAGGTGCTCAATCAGTGTTTCCTGTAGGAATGGACAGAGGATAGATGAGCCTGTCTCTCTCATTAGTCTTGAATGCCCATGAAGTTAGGATCTGCTGCCTTCATGTTACGTAAAAGAGTCAAAAATGCTTCCCATACATCGGCCATTGGGCTCCGGATTGTTTACTTCTTCACAGTTGGCTAGGACTAGTAGGGCAAAGCCCACTCAAATGTTTACACATCCAATTGTTCTTTAAACATTGTCCATAGAAGCAGGCTTCTAACCATTTAAAGCCCACCTGCTTTGCATACCCCAAAAAGTATGTCCAATTTCTGCCAACCATAGATAAAATAAACCCTGTAGCCATAAAAAGACCATAAACAACTCCCACTCTCTGGGGCTCTTTAACCCAGAGACTCCCCACTCTGCTGCTGAGACATCACCTGAACACATGAGCCCCAGCTCCTCCAGAAGTTCCATCCCCCTTCCTCTCTTCTAGGTAGGGGCCCCTGCAACACAACCTCTAGACCCTTTCACGCAGTGAGGGACGTCCCCGCATGCAAATCCGTCAACTTGTTGCCTGAAAAAGCTCATTGTGTGCTACTGCCACCTTGTGGTCCTGCAATTTTAACAATCAACTCTGAAATCCCTGGAACTTACTTCAACTCATGAATGTATACCCCAATGAAAATTGATTATTATAACTGCCTGTGAACCAAGGGACATATTTTTGTTGTTCCATTGTATACAGAAGATGCTCAATTAATACGGCTGCATAAATGAATAATGTGCCTCTCTTTACTAACCTATATTCTCCATGAAGCCAGGAGCTATTGTCCTCATTGTCCCTAATGAAAATCTGCATCAGCACCCTGAAACTATGGGCCAGGCTCCCACTGGTCAACAGTTTATAATCAGTCTTTAACTGTTGCCTTCTTAATTGAACAATAAGAAAAAGAATCCACCCGCATTTAAGTGATCTCTGATTTTTGTAAAAAGAAAGCCAGAGATTGAACAAGACGATCTGCAGCATATCTGCTCTAATTCCTAAACACAGATAACTAGTCCCCCATGTCTCTCTTCATCCTAGAGCCTCATGACAGTGACAGGAAGCCAGAGCCTGCAAGGTCATTAAGTCCCTCATTTAATAAAGGATTTAACTGAAACTCAGAGGGGTCTCGTGATGTCATCTGAGGTCAGGAGCAGGTTGATCAGAAAGCCAGGATTAGAACCATGTCCTGTGCTGTACATGTTCCTTCATCTTTCTTCCTTCCTTCCTTCCTTCCTTCCTTCCTTCCTTCCTTCCTTCCTTTCTTTCTTTTTCTTCCTTCCTTCCTCCCTTCCTTCCTTTCTTTCTTTCCTTCTTTCCTTCTTTCTTTCTTCTCTCTCTCTCTCTCTCTCTCTGTCTTCTCTCTCTCTCTCTTTCTTTCTTTGAGTTGGCATCTCACTCTGTTGCCCAGGCTGGAGTGCGGCGGCATACTCACAGCTACTGCAGCCTCCACCTGCTGGGCTCAGATGATCCTTCTGCCTCAGCCTTCCATCCAAGTAACTGGAACTACAAGCGTATGCCATCACACTCGGCTAATATTTTTACTTATTGTAGAGACGAGATTTCAGCATGTTGCCTAGGTTGGTCTCGAAACCTGGGCTCAGGCAATCCTCTCACCTCTGCCCCAAAGTGCTAGGATTCCAGGCGTGAGCCGCCGTGCCCGGCTGTTTCTGTCATTTCTTGTTGTTTTTTTCTTTTAAATCCATCTTGAAGCCTATGTATCACTTGTTCAACCACCATTTAGGAAGTAGGAAGCCAATGCTGTGCACAAGGAATATATAGGTGAATAAGGCTGTTTCCTACTGTCTTCTCCAAGTGCACAGCTGCCATCTGAGCATTACTTCAAGCATTTATTCACATCAACTCATTCCTTATTTTCAGATTTGACATATACAAAATAGAGCACACCAGATGTCATAATAAAGCTTCTCTGAAATCAATATGAAGTTTATTTAGATTTCTTGATTCCCTGCTTTCCCTGTGAGCCAAATGACTGCCAATCATCCTAAAACTTATTTGATCAAAAATGGATGGTTGCTTTCCAGCACTTGGAAAAATAAAATATCACCCCCACCCATGCCCCTGACATGAATTGCCCCCCTTATTACAGAGTGCAGAATTCTTTTAAAGGAGTATTTGAATGTGTGTACACAATAGTATATGCAGCGACGTAGCCACGGTGGCCCATTAAACTGTGTGCGACAATGTCCCTAGGCTGGGCTGTGTCCTATTGTTCAGGGAGGCACTTTTTAACTTTGCATTTGATCAATGGTGCTTTTTGTGTCGAAATTCGGCGAGATACTACCCATAGCCACAAATGAATAGAGGCGTCTGTGTCTGAATGCATTGGACAGAGAGTAAAGATGAAGTTTCCCTGTGTTGTGGAGCCCAATGTGTGATCCGCCTCCAAGATGAATATGAGGAGAGCAGCTGCCAGCCAGTCATGGGTTAGAATCAATGAGGACAGGGAGAATCATTTCAGATGCCACATCCCTGCTTTGCCCAGTTTCCAACTGTGGACCTGTTTGTATTACAGTGCAAGAGAGAGTCATTAAAAATAGAAAAGTCCCCATCTGATTCTAACTGGAGTCACCCACAAAACTTCATACCCTCCTCTCTCAAGAACACGCTTTGATCTTGTGGAGCTGTGCCCTTGAAGGAGCCTTTTTGGCTAATGCAGCTTTTGGCTCTGACCCATGCAGTTAATGAGGGTGAAGTCCATTTCCCTCTCCATGGACATTTCAACGTGATGGCCAGAGGAGGTAATTATTTCTCCCTTCAAATTGAATTAAGAATTTTAAGAAGATGTCACTTTTGTCTTTTCATGAGAAAAATCAGCTTCCTCATTATCCTTCAACCCTGGGACACTTTCCCATGGTGTCTGTGTTGGATTTCTTTATTTAAAGCTCCCCTACTGCACTAAACAAGAGAACCATCTGGCTGGGTAGATTCCGGGAGAGGCTTTGGCAGGAAATGAGGACTTAAGATCTCTACAATATAGAGATCTTATACAACCTTGCAATGAGAGAAATATACTCAGAAGTATACATGAGAGTCATACAATAGTCAGGGATCTTATTTTTGCAAGTTTCAGAATTAATTTAATGTGATAGGTAATGTGAGATATGGGAAGAGAGGAGAATGAACTCTCAATGGCTTTTGCTTCATTTCACCTTATAATTTAGGCATAAAATTGACATCAAGTTTTATCAGAAGGAATGTCTTTACCTGCTATTTTATCTCTATCCACAAAATAGCCCTCATGTAATTGGTATCTTCAGTGTGACAGATTTGCAGTTATAGGGTGCTGGGAGAAGGACAGGAGGAAATTAGCAGACAGGATTCTGGAAAGACAAGGACTTCTGTAGACACTGGAGAGTTAGGCAGATTCTAAGCACCCATGCATTTCAGGGAAAAATGAAGTGGGTATCTGAGCATCAGATGTCCCCTAGAACAGTGCATTGACTGGAAGTTTCCATGTGCCGCCTGGCATCCCAGTGCTTGTCACTGTACATCAGGCACGTGCCTGTGAAAATCCATCCAAGGCCATATGGCGCCCGTGAGCAATGGCCTTTTCCTGACGCGGGAGATGAATCTGCCAATGATCCAGATTCTTTTAAACTTCACTTCCTACCCTGAAATATTGTTTGAGTGACATTCAAAAATTCAAGAAATCATGGGACTCAAGAGAAAGGAGAGTGTGCTCAGGCCAAATGTATCAGCCGCTATGTACTGGGCAACAGTCTCAACAAAAATAAAAAAATAAGCTGGGTATAGCAGTGCATTCCTGTAGTCGAGAGGCTGATGCAGAAGGATCACCCGAGCCCAGGAAGTTGAAGCTGTGGTGAGCTGTGAGTGTGCCACTGCATTCCAGCCTGAGCAATAGAGTGAGACTCCAATTCAAAAAAAAAGAGAAAAAGAAGAATAGGTTAGGAATGTATAGTAGAGGTATAGAAGAGGTTAAAAATTATACAAAAATACCATGCACAACTCTTTTTCACTAAATTTGAAAATATGGAAAGTTCTTTATAGAGTTAATGTAATCTTATTACTCAAACCTGATGAAGATGGCTTTTAAAGTTAGAATAAATTTTAGCCAGGCGCAGTGGCTCATGCCTGTAATCCTAGCACTTTGCTGAGAGGATTGTCTGATCTCAGAGGTTCCAGACCAACCTGGGAAACTTGGAGAGACCTCGTCTCTACAATAAATTATTAAAATTACCCTGGGTGTGGTGGCACGTGTTTGTTGTTCCAGCTACTTGGAAGGCTGAGGCAGAAGGATCACCTGAGCCCAGCAGGTTGAGGCTGCAGTGGCCATGAGCATGTCACTGCACTCCAGCCTGGGCGGCAGAATGAGACTACAACTCACAAAAAAAGAACTAAATTTTACTCATTCTGAATGTAGATATATTAGAAATAGAATCTTTTTTATTCAAAGAAAACAACATGCTCAAAAAAAACTTGATGGCAAAAACATGACCATGGGTATTGCATTAACAAATGTATCATTATGGGGCAACG
Organism: Carlito syrichta; assembly: GCF_000164805.1. Classification (NCBI taxonomy): domain Eukaryota; kingdom Metazoa; phylum Chordata; class Mammalia; order Primates; family Tarsiidae; genus Carlito; species Carlito syrichta. The sequence continues at coordinate 135,177 of NW_007249297.1, read as the reverse complement.
CCTTCAGATCCCCTCCTGCTGTGGGAGCTTTTCTGTCCTCTCAATAAATCAGGCTTTCTCAAAAACAAATAAATAAATAAATGTATCATCATAATTTATTGCACAAAAAATTGAAGAAAAAATACGAATATATCTATACATGCCAAAAAGAAATGTGTTTAAATTCACTATTAAGAGCTTTAACGGGACTACAAATATACTACATAGGCATGGTAAAAACTGTTTCTTAAAATCTAATGTCAAATAGTATATTAATTAGTGAGACAATTAAGCTATTTCTACTTAAAGTCTCTTTCCTTGCATATTTGTTATCACTAATTTGAATTGCATTTTCAGCAGATTCTTTCTAGTATGAGACTTTGTTCTGGATTAATTTTAAAAGTTCACAGACCCAGACTTCTGTCTCCCTCTCACCTTACAATAGATCCCTTACATTTTCCCAGGAATTAAAGTGTCAAAAACCATTCCTGGGGGGTGGGATTGGCAGTTGAGGGAAACTGCTAGGGGAGGGAGGGGAGTACCTCATCAACAAGGATACCTGCATAATCAACGTCTGTATACCTAACCCTGAATTGTACCCCACATTTTCATAATAAAAAAAAGATGTAGAAAAAAATTTCCAATTTCAGATGCTTTTTTCCAAATTGCCTCCCTATACTTTTCAGTAATTATCTGTTGGATAATTAGGGGTTCTTCTGTTCTCAGGTCCAAAAGACACCCTATTGCTTATCTCTGCTTTCTCTGTTACAATTACTAATACCATTTGTGTCTTGGAACTGACAGTCGTTTGTCCTCATCTACCCATATTTTGCGGTTTGTGAGATGCTCATTGCCATTTTTTGTTATAGATGTTATTTGTAGGCTTTGATTTTTACCATTCTTGTGTTTTGTCTGTTTTTATGGTATGATTTGAGGAGATTTTAAAAAACTACACTGCTGCTGCCACCTTCTCCCATATCTTCCTTCCTTTTTCATATTTAAATGTTTCCTAGACATTAAAAAATAGAACACTACATCCTTATGGTAAATCCATTTTTTCTATGGATTGTGATATGCAGTCTTACTAAAAAATGTTTTTAAGTTGAAGATTACAGCAAAGTTCCCTCTATATCCCTAGAACTATTTACCCTATCACAGGGACTTGGTAAAATAACCTGGCCTGAAGTCCTTTTGTAGAAATAGCCGTGCCTTTCCTCAAATATCCTGACAGTGTTTTAGTTGAATTTTGTCAAATATAGTAAGCATTTATAATGTCTACAATCCTACTAAATCACTTCCTTTGAAGAGTTAATGTATAATGTGGACTCATCTCCAAGACATAATGAGTTTTAAAAAGCATAATACTATTTATAATATACATAAAACAGCACTGTATATTTTCTACAGGTCTGATAATATGTTAGTACATTTTCTTTTCTTTTCTTTTTTGAGTTGGAGTCTCACTCTGTTGCCCAGACTGGAGTGCAGTGGCCGCTCCCGGCCACCACAGCCTCGACCTGCTGGGCTCCGGTGATCCTTCTGCCTCAGCCTTCCAAGTAGCCAGAATTACAGGCATGCGCTACCATCCCGGCTGATTCTTTGATTTATTGTAGAGATGAGGTCTCACTGCCCAGGCGGGTCTCAAACCCGCGGGCTCAGGCAATCCACTCACCTCAGCCTCCCAAAGGCGTGGGATTACAGGCTGAGCCACCGAGCCCGGCAGTACATTTTCTACTAAACTGATAATGGTTGAAAAGTTTGGGAAAGTTTTGAGGTGAGGAGTAATTATAAAAGGGGACTTCAACTTAATGCTTAATGTATTTTCACTTTCAGAAATAGCTTTATGTTATATGATTTATATATTATAAAATTTACCTACTTAAAGTATACAGTTAAATGGTTTTAGAGTGTTTTCAGATTGTGCAGTCATCACCATAATCTAATATTAGAGCATTTTTATCCCTCCAAAAAGAAACCTGTGCTAATTAGTAGTCACCCCCAATTTTCCATTCTTTGTCTCAGTTTCTTGCACCCCAGTCCTAGGCAATCTCACTAATTTTTCTGTCTCTGAATTTGCCTGTTCTAGACATTTAGTACAGATGGGATCATATAATATGTGGCTTTTAGTGACTGACTTTTCCTTTACCTAGCATAATATTTTCAAAGTTCATCCATAATGTAGCATGTATTAGTACCTGATGTCTTTTTTTTTTAAGAGTTGGGATCCCACTCTGTCATGCAAGCTGGAGTGCAGTGGTGCAGTCATGGCTCACTGCCTCCTTGACATCCTGGGCTCAAGCAGTCCTCCAGTCTCAGCCTCCTGAGTAGCTGGGACTACAAGAATGCACCACCATGGCCCACTAAGTTTTTTCATTTTTTTTTAGAGACACACTATATTGCCCAGGCTGGTTCTAAACTCCGGACTTCAAACAATCTTCCCACTTCTGACTTCCTTGTTGCTGGGATTACAGGTATGAGCCACCACACCTGGTTCAGCTCGTTCCCTTTTATTGATGAATAACAGTCCATTGTATGGATACATTAAATTTTATTTAATGATGAACAGTTGGATTTTTTCACTTTTTATATATATAATACTGCTGTAGACAAACACTCATGTACAAGTTTAATGAATTTATATAATCACCACTATTTGGGCGTGTATAATATTACGTCTACAGAGACAGATTATAAACTCCTTGGGTTCAAGGAACATGGTTTATGGTTTTGTGTTACCAGAAATAATTTTGCTGATAAGTATTTGACAGATGGTACTCTACTTTGTTTTTAAATTACAGATTTGTATCATTTGTCTGTGTCTGTGATGTAAATACTCCCATCACCATGACTAACTTCCAACCACCAGTGCTGGTTACTAAACACAGAGTTGGTAAGACATGCCACAGTCAGCACTCATAAGCAGATGTTAACTGGCTCCAGCACATTGCTAATACTAGAAAGAAAACCAGCTGTGAAATCAGGTGGCCTAAAATATTAATCCTGACTCTGCTACTTATTAGCTGTGTGGCATTGCCGCTTCTCTGAGTCTCATGTATAACGTGGAATATTTCTTTCTCTTTTCTTTCTTTCTTCTTTTGTTCAGAGACAGGGTCTTACTCTGTCACCCAGGCTGGAATTCAGTGATGTCATGATCATAGCTCTCTGTAACCTCAACTTCCTAGGCTCAGGTGATTCTCCTGCCTTAGCCACCCAAGTAGCTGTAACTATAAGCATGTACCACCACATCCAGCTAATTAAAATGGAGATCTTTCTATTAACCTCACAACATAGTTGTATTGTAATGATATCTAATGCATGGTCAGGCATGCATCCAAATGGCTCTACCATGAAGCTGGGCCCAGAATAGAAATTTAGTCAATACTTGTTGATCATCAAGCTCAAGACAAAACCACATTCCCTGAAGCTAACTCAACTCTTTATTTTCCTTCTCTGAAGATTCTTCTACACACTTTACCAGTTCCTTCTTCTTTTTTTTCCCCTTCTTTTTTTGAGTTGGAGTCTCACTCTGTTGCCCAGACTGCAGTGCAGTGGCATGCTCCTGGCCACCACAGCCTCGCCCTGCTGAACTCCGGTGATCTTCCGCCTCAGCCTTCCAAGTAGCCGGAACTACAGGTGCACGCTACTACGGCCGGCTAATTTTTTATTTATTGTAGAGAAGAGGTCTCACCAAGTTTCCTGGGTGGGTCTCGAACTCGAGGACTCAGGCAATCCACTCATCTTGGCCTCCCAAAGTGCTGGGATTACAGCCTGAGCCACCAAGCCTAGCCCCTTCTTCTTATATAATCTCCTGTCCAGCTTTTTCATGCAATATTCATTTAGGAAGATAAGTATTAGAATAAAGAAGACAAATTAATCCAATTAAATTTAGGTGGAATCTTTGTAAAGCATAAGCTGAGTTCTCATTTTGGAGGCAGACCCTGATTAGGAATTTCTGGGGCTTGTAATTTATGGTGATTAAAAGGATACGAGATGGACAGGAAATGTATCTTTCCTATAATGACTTACTTGGTTAATATGATATATAACAAAACAGTGATATCTGGGGACAAATATTCATGGAATATTTATTTTGTTTTGGACAGTAGTCTAGAAGTTTTACATATTAGTAATCCTCAGAGTAACCCTATAAGAGATATATGATTTATCCAATTTTATGGTTGAAAAATGGATACTCGTAGAGTAAAATGAGCTATCTAAAGTCACACAGCTAAGAAAGATGAGTAGAGATGCAAATCTAAATCATGGTTTTAAAGCCCAAATGCTTTGGTAACTTCTCTTACCAGCCTAGGGCTGGCAGAGTGGTATAAGAAGTGTCATCTCTGGATTCACAATTTAGATTTCATCTTGTTGAGTGAATTGAAGGGACAGGAAGCCCAATAGGCCCAACCAGCTATCCCTAAACCCTAATCTGATGTCTGGGAAAATATTTTACTATTTTCTTTCACAGAGTGATATCCCGAGGCTAGCTCTGCAAGGCCTTAGAAGAGAGGAAGGGGTTCCCATAAATCTCAGCCTCTTTTGCTGCCTACAGTGATAAATTCTAGCTGTGAAATTACTGCTTCTTTGAACTAAGCAGGACATAGGCAGCCAAAACTTAAACTAATTCAAGCAAAAGCAGGGTACTGAGAAGTATTTGCTTGGTTCAGAGTTTCCTGAGTATGCTTATCGGTAATTATCTTGAGAGTAAACAGAATTCTGTCAACAGGAGAGGTGGAGAAGGGAAAGTTATAATAGACAGACAGCACAGGTGGAGAATAGGACCTGGAAGAAATTCCTGCATATGCTATATTCTGGTTTGTATATGCACAAGGGTTAACAGTATTACTTGTAATGGCTAAAACAAAACAAAACCCTGAAAATGAAATTAATTTTTATGTATAGGAAAATAGTTGAATATAATTACCAATATGCCATGGAATCCTATATGGTTGTGAAAAAATGATTTAGAAGTATACAGGATGATTTGGTGAACTTGCTACTATGCAGAGAAAAGCTAGATTCAAAGAAAAGAAATAATTTCACCTCATTTTTAAGATATTGCCCCTAAACACCTATACATAATTATGTGAGCATGGCAAAAGTTATGGAGAGCTGTGCACTAGGCTCACAGTGATTTCTAAGAACAAAGGTAGGGACAGCCACAACCAATGAAGCAGGTAAAGAGAGGGAATGGTAAGTGAAAGAAATAAAGACAGCATTTTGTTAAAAGGAGGAGCATCGAAACTAAAAAGAGCATGTAGGACAGGACCTCATTTTATAAAAGTATATGTGTCTGGGCTTCCTGAAATAACAGGGGTTACAATTCAGAAAATAGGAGACAATGGATGCTCACCATCAATGCTTCAATACTCTATAGGCCATGGTCTGTTGGGGACACTACCTTCCATCATTCTTGTGCCTCAGTCCTTTACCTGGAGTACCTTAAACAAAGCATAGGGCCCCAACTTCCACCTTTTCTCTCACCAGAATCCTTCCTTTTTAATGGTCAAAATCATAGTGAACTCTGAATGGATATAACTCTACTAGCAGTGAAGACAACTCAGCTAGAAATTGAGTCGAGCTGTGCAAATCCTGTCTCAACCACTCTTGTAAAGAATAGGACTTGGGATCTATCTTTGAATAAATAAAATCTCACTAAAAGTTCCCCCCAAAATAAAGGCAAAATTTCCTCTGATTAAATAAAAACTACAGAGTCTTTGAAATGTCTATAAGTACAGTTCATTATGTCACAAGTTTCAAAGACCACAATCTATTTCATAGCAAGGGTCAAGGTCAAAGTATGTAATTATCTTCTCTCCCCAGCAGAGTCTAGAAATAAGGAGATTTTCCATAACACGACATAAGTGGTCCTGCTCGGTCCAGATCTCCATTGCAGCCAGCACCACCTCTGGGTTGATTCCCCTGGTGAAGCTGATGGCCAGAGCAATGATGTCCACTATTCTCTGGACTGTCCTGTTGACGTTACTGCACCACATCTGGAACTACTGGTTGTTGACCACCACGAACATCTCCACGTACTTGGTGTGTGCCCACAAGGAGGACGGCGCCTGCCGATTATGAGGCTTCTGATTGTCAGTCAACAATTTATTAATGTAAATACATGTTAAAAAAGAAAAATGGAATAGAAAATATTTTAATTTCATACATATACTCAGCACTGTGGAAGATGCCTGCATACTGTTTTAAAGTTAGTATAGACACATTTTCCTAACTCTAGATGATGTTCCCCAGCTATGAGTTATCTGGAAAATTAGTAAAAAAGGAAGAAGGGCTAGGAAGACTATCCTGGAAGAAAAAAAATTGTAGGTAAAAAGGTAATATGTCTGTAAGAAGCACCTAGAAATACTGGAAAGTAATAAACCAAATATATATGCATCATGCTAAATACCTGCCAGATTTGGAAAGCAAGTGTCTTCAATGCTGGCCTCTTAATCTAGGGACAATTAGGGTCATCTGCTTTATTTGATATAGTCCCTCCCATGGAGCTACAGAACAAAGTGGACTCAATAACTATAACCCATGGAACCTGAAGAGATGTCTAATATGAACAGAGTCTTATTTTTTGATTAAAACCCCCCTCATTTGATGAATGCACATTTATAGGGCAAGTTAGAACAATCAATTACATAAACAACTGTTCTCACATAACAGGTAGTTGCTACTTAAAATGAAAATCCTGGTGACAGTAATAAATTCTGGTATATATAATTCTGTATGTGAAACAACTTAAATGGAAGATAGCATGTCCTGAAAAAGAGTTTCCAGTGATTGAAAACCTGGTCCAAAGAGACAAGGACATTGATATCCAAAGATGCGTGTTAAGAGTTCAGGTGAAATGTGAAAAAACAAAAGGTACTAAATATTTAATATACAGAATAAATGTAATTTAATTACTAAAATAAATAATAAAAGTGGGTGAATTCCTCCTTCCATGTTAGTGTATTTTCATGGACTGCGGAGTCACAGTCAGAGCCTCTAGAGCCAACTCTTTCCAGTTCACCTTTGCTTCACTGAGCTTCTCATTCCCATTCAGTGCTTAAGGAGCTTGATATATTTGACTTCATTCCCCTATACTTATCTTAGGGCTCCGATTCTTCCTCCTCCTCCTCTTCCTCTTCCTTCTCTTCCTCTTCCTCCTCTTCCTCTTACTCCTCCTCCTCTTCCTCCTCCTCCTCTTCTTTTTTAACTTCTGATGGAGCCTCTTCTGGGGCCTTTACTGGGGTCGTTGCTGCTGCAGCCTCTTCTGGGACTGATGGTGGAACTTCTGGTGATTTTTTGTACAGGCAGGCGAAATAAGTGAGTATACATATTGCTATTATTGCTAATAGCATAATGAGTGATATTATTATGTCTGCCATAAAACCTTCTTGTTCTTCATCTCCTGGTGCTCCTGGTACTCCTGGAGTCCCTGGTACTCCTGGTACTTCTGGAGTCTCTGGTACTCCTGGTACTCCTGGAGTCTCTGGTACTCCTGGTACTCCTGGAGTTCCTGGGACTCCTGGAATCCCTGGTACTCCTGGTACTTCTGGAATCTCTGGTACTCCTGGAGACCCTGGTACTCCTGGAGTCTCTGGTACTCCTGGAGTCCCTGGTACTCCTGGTACTCCTGGAGTCCCTGGTACTCCTGGAGTCCCTGGTTCTCCTGTTACTTCTGGAGTCCCTGTTTCTCCTGTTACTGCTAGAGTCTCTAGTTCTGCTGGTACTTCTGGAGTCCCTGGTACTTCTAGAAAATTTGGCCTAGCCACAGGGCCACTGTCCACACTGCCCCCAGGTCCTACATGTTTGCAGTCAGGGGGAGCATACCCATCACTTCAGTGGCAGTGCCCTAAATCATTACAAACTCCTCTTGGATTACACAGTTCCTCAGGGTTGCAGGGAAGATTGGTCCAGGCATGATCTATGTAAGAGGATTCCGTGCAGATTTTGTCTGGTGCACAGTAAGTGCCATTGAGTATGTTTCTTTTATCAGGGATGTTGCTATCATTATAGAGGTCCATGATCCAGCAAAAGTCATCTCCAAAAGGAACCTGGATCACTGTATGGTTGAGTTTGATGGGTGGTAGCTTAGAAAGACCTGTACATACAACTTTTCCACACAATGTATTACCTGCTGAACACTGAACATAATTTGGCTGATCTGCAGTCGGAAGGCCACAGTTTCCAAATCGGTCACCTTTACTGTTAAACATACTGTAACACTCTTCTGATGCAGAATATGCTTCAAACCCAAATAATATTGAGCATTGTTCAGTAGGGTTAATGCAGCAGCCTTCCTCACAATAGTATTTTCAAGATGGCCACATACAGTGCCATCTTGCTTATATCTGTCTTCAGGGCATTCTGCAGATTTATCATTACAATATTCAGGGAGGTCACATGAAGTTGTAGATGAACGGAAAGTATCTCCTTGAAGTTTATATTTACACATAAAACAGCAGGGTCCTTTCCCACACTGTGCATTTGCCTTTAGTTTACAGTTATTGTCACAGCATTGGTCTGCCTGACAGGCAGAACCACAGTCACACTGCTCCGTGTCCTCCACCACACCGTTTCCGCAGTGGGAATCCCTTCACTTGCAGCCTTTGTGCCACGGCTTGTTAAACAGGCAGGCCCCTTGTTTTCCTGAAGGAACCGGTGGAAGTAGTGAGAGCTGTGGAAGTAGTGAGAGCTGCAGTTGCCGAAGCCGCTCTCTTTAGTGAAATTTTCGTGCCTGAGGCAAAAGGGTTTATCTTTACAAAAGCAGGCCGAGTGGTCATGCTGAATCCCCAGGTTGTGCCCGAGATCATGGACCACGAGCGCTGCTGATAGGACATCTTCCTGATGGAAGGATTCGACAGCTGCCACAAAACCGCTTGAGCAGGCACCGCCGAGAAACGCCTGGCCCATACTCTGTCCAGGATAACACCCAACGATCAAGTGGGCAACATCATGCTTCACATGGTGGAGGAGCTTTTCTTGTCTCCAGCTGTTGAAATTCTTGGGTGTAACTTGCAAGTCCACTGGGACCTCTATCAGGTCCCGCTCGGTCCAGATCTCCATTGCAGCAAGCACCACCTCTGTGTTGATTCCCCTGGTGAAGCTGTTGGCCAGAGCAATGATGTCCACTACTCTCTGGACTGTCCTGCTGACGTTACTGCCCCACGTCTGAAACTGCTGGTTGTTGACCACCACAAGCATCTCCACGTACTTGGTGTGTGTGTGCCCACAAGGAGGACGGCCCCTGCCGATTATGAGGCTCCCTGTGCCCTTGTTGCCAGCTGGTGGAAACCACTTGGCTGTCTCTGGAAGCGACACTACAGGAGGCTCGCGCTTCACATGCCGTGGTGTATACCACATGTTCAAACTGTTTGGAGGAGTCCATCGGCTCGATGCCATAGGAGGTTTCCTCCTTACTCAGGATGCCCCTGAGGCCAGCAGGTGTTGACAGACACAAACGAACCTGGCACTCCTTTTATGTAGCCTTCATAGTGACAGTCACATGAGATCAAGGGAACATCTTGCCCCAGGATGCCATTGTTTTAAGTGTAGACTGGAAAGTTACTCACAAAATAGTTTCTCTTCAACTGCAGGTGAACCAGGTGCTTCTGGCTGTGCAGAAACAACATATAGGATACCTTTTCCACTGGGTCTTCGTTTTCCCTGACCGTCAGACTCTTTGGGATGACTATTTCATAAGAAGGGTAAGGTACCGATGACATGTCACCATATATACTTGGGAGAAAAATCATCCCCGAGAGCAACATGATAGCCAACCTGATACTTGAAAGACTTGGAAGTATGTCTAGCCACAGACCCTTCATATGGGGAGTCCATATTGGAAGCAGTCTCCTATCCTCATACAAAACCACATGGGGTTTCTGTAGAAAAGACGGGAAAGAGGCTGGCATGGCCTTATTGAATCAGTTGGTGACACAGCCTGTGTCCATCAACAACACCTATCTTACACAAACAGGCCCTCAGATAAAGGGACTAGCCCCAGACCTACACTGGCTGCATAAAGGATGGCTACTTCCCACCTCTGAAAGATGAATGTTCTGCCTGATTCTCTACCTGGTCTCTCAGATGCATCTGATATCTTTCAGACATTTTCCATCCTTAATGGTTTTCAGCATCAGCTACTCTGCTCCTTGACTAAGTCCTTTAGACATCATGCAGGAGTGGGATGTATCCTCAAAAGAACTGCAGACTCTATACTACAGGCTTGTACCTTGAGAGAAAAAACTAAATCTTCACGCCTTTCTCAACTGCACTGTGCAGAACACTGCTTCCCAACCCCTCCTGTTGACAATTGCTCGGCTAATTCCAAACGTTCCAGACCAAGGAGCATGGAGATGTCTCTGGCAGGCACACTCCATTGCCCATTTCCTCTCTTCTGAAACTCTTGCTCTGAGCATATGAACATCTTTACCCACGGTGATCTTTGCTGCCTAATAAGGCATTATAGACATAATGTGTGCATCTCAGGGGCCCATCTGTTAGATGAGGCAAGTGAGGAGGCTGTCCTGTGCCCCAGCATAGACCTCAACGGTCTGGTGTCCCATGGGACACAGGAAAATAGGCCTATTTTAAAAAAACATTATCAAGATTCAGTTTCTGAGTTGTGATTGTAATACTGTCCAAAAGTGTATACGGGAGATGCTAACAGAGCAGCCTTCTATTATATGTGATAATGGTAGGCATGTTGGTTGGTATCTCCAGGAATACACTTCCATAGGAATGACCCTTCATATTTGTATCCTCAGCTTATGCCTGTTGAAAAATAGATATCCTAAAAGTCTGCCCTGTGTTAGAATAAAATTTCCATGTTTCAGTTAACTCTTCTGTTTTTTCATCCTGATACTGCTAGGCCTAGAAGAGCCCTTTTCCAAGAATAGTTGAAGAATGTATAAATGTTTTTGAATGTATAAGTGATTCCCAGGTCTGGATGGTACAATGTGTCATCTGTTGTATGCTATTTGTTTGTGCTTGTTTCATGCCTTCCCCGATGGCTAAAAATGTCTTCTGCAAAACCTACCCTCTGACCTAACGAATGGCACATTTGTGATTCCCAAATTGACCTTCTACTACATTTTGCTGGTCACTTCACTCTCCTGATTTCTTCTTGCCTCACGTTTCATGGAACAAAATAGAAGAAAATGTAGCCTCAAGATGAATCCACCTGTTTCTAAATTGTCCTCCTCTTATACTGAATAAATTGCCCACGGTCTGATCTGAAGGCAGTCCCTTTACTTGCCACGTGCAGTCTCCTTTCATTTCAGTTTCTTATGAACTTCCCTTCACACTGGTCCCTTCTCTCTTTTAATCTTAAAAATCTGGGTGTCAGCCGGTTTCGGTGGCTCAGCCCGTCATCCTGCGCTTTGGGAGGCTGAGGTGAGTGCATTACCTGAGCCCACGGATTTGAGACCTGCCCGAGCAATTTGGCAAGACCTCATCTCTGCAATAAATCAAAAAATTAGCCAGGGTGGTAGTACACGCCTGTAGTTCCAGCTACTTGGAAGGCTGAGGCGGAAGGATCGCTGGAGCCCAGCAGGTCGAGGCTGCGGCGGCCAGGAGCGGCCACTGCACTCCAGTCTAGGTCACAGAGTAAGACTCCAACTAGGAAAAAAAATCTGGGTGTCTGTTGGAGCAACTTCCTTATAATGCTGTACTCTCTTACCTTAGTAAAACCTTTCTTTCAGGCCACATCGCCCCCTCCGCAACCATCCACATATTGCCTGTTTTATAATGCATGGCTTTGATGAAGAGTACATACATGAAGTCTCCATTCTTCCTCACCTGTTGTCTGTTTTTAACATTTTAAAATTCTGAGACACAGTACATTCACTGAGGAGTGTATTCTAAAAATAGATGTCGATTTTGGGAAATTATTAAAAATAGAAAATCAGTGTAACCACTATTTTGATCAAGTTATCGACACTTGAAGCTCCGCAGAAGTAACCGAGGTGCCCCTTTGTATTCACAAATCCCTCTTCCTGCAGTGACATTCGTGATCCTGTCTCTATGGTAACAGCTTCCTCATGGTTCCTTGTAGTTTTACCTTCTACACGCACAATCTGCACATTTAATTTCAGTTTGCCTGTCTTTAGATTACATGTGAATACATATATGTACATCTTTATACATGCCTTCTTTCTTTCTTTCTTTCTTTCTTTCTTTTTTTTTGAGTTGGAGTCTCACTCTGTCGCCCAGGCTGGAGTGCCGTGGCACACTCACAGCCACTCCAGCGTCAACCTGCTGGGCTCCGCTGATCCTTCCGCTTCATCCTTCCAGGTAGCCGGAACTACAGGCATGTGCTACCACGCCCAGCTAATTTTTTATTTATGAAGAGGCAAGGTCTTGACAAGTCGCCCGGGCTCGTCTTGAATCCGCGGGCTCAGGCAATCCACTCGCCTCGGCCTCCCAAAGTGCTGGGATTACAGGCTGCACCACCGAGCCCGGCTGTGCCTTCTTCTACCCCCCATTTCATTCAGGCTACCTTCTGTGATTGTTGAAGTCATAGTTCATGTCTTTCCATTGTTAAACTAGTATTTCTGTGTATGAATCCCTTTCAATTCAATATCCATTCTATTGTCTGTTTTCCTTTTTTTTGAGGGTAGACTATGAGCAGTGCTGCTATGGACATTATTGTCTATGTAACACGATGCAACTGTACGAGATGTGTTGGTGTCCAGTGTACGAGTGTGTACTCCCCTGAAACCGTTTCTGAGAAAAGCCCCTAAGACTATGGGGTACCATCTCAATGACATTATTTTTAACAACGAAGTGTGATCTGGGGAAGATGTCTGCTTGAATTAAGCTCCGTTGGTACTGGTCAACTGAACTAAATGGTTAAAAAAAAAGATAGATAGATAGAGAGGCAAAGTCATTAAATACAGACTCTTATTATCCCTGAAAGTAAAGTCATTAAATATAGAAAGTATTACCCCTGAAAGTTTGATCTCACAATGTCAAGACTTGGGGATTTGCTGTGAACATACAATTGCAATATCCCACAAAAATACTCTTCAGTGATTGGTTGCATTATAGATATATACCAAAGATCCCAAAGAAACAATGAACACTGCTCTAATGGAATGTTAGGGTGTACCAGGATTGTGGTCATATTCTCAGTAACAGTGTATTCCAGGCCCCTGCTTCTCAAATGACTTAGAGAGTGAAGCTCTTAGAAAAACTGAGTTAAATGAGTTCAAGTATGATTGAAGAAGACGTTGATGTCAGAGATGCACATGGTGAATTGATTAATAATTAATTGATTTGCCCACCGCGGTGGCTCAAGCTTGTAATTCCAGCACTTTGGGAGGCTAAGGTGAGGGGATTGCCTGAGCCCACAGATACAAGAACAACTAGGGCAATTTGGTGAGACCTCATCTCTACAAAAAATGAAAAAATTAGCTGGGCATGGTAGCGCACACCTGTAGTTCCGGCTACTTGGAAGACTGAGGCAGAAGGATAGCCTGAGCCCAGCAGGTCTACGCTGGGTGGCCATGAGCTCTCTAACCTGAGTGATGGGGTGAGACTCCAACTCAAAAAAAAATTAATTGATTCGTGGAATGTGAGTGTGAAAATATGAATGAATGCATTATCTTACATAATACATGGTTTAAATATATATGTAGATCTAAATAAATTATAAAATGTATAATTGAATATTGAATCATATCTAAAATCTGTATATTCTTAAATTGGTGATAAAACCTTAAAAATAACTTTATTGGAAAACTGTAGATAGCCACATTAGGTTTGAGTTTGTCTTAAAGCAGGGATTTTGTTATAATTCATGTGAGCCCATTGGAAATAGGTCAAAAGCTTGAGTGTTTATGGGATATCAGAAGAAGGGGAAGGGGAGGCGAAGGTGAAGAATGATCTCTGTCAAAGTTTGCAAGTGTGACCTAGGGATTGGATTCGCATAACATAACCCCATGTTATGTTTGTTGTTTTAAAATGCTTAAAGAAGCCGGGCTCGGTGGCTCAGCCTGTAATCCCGCGCCTTTGGGAGGCTGAGGTGAGTGGATTGCCTGAGCCCGCGGGTTCGAGACCCGCCTTGGCAGCAAGACCTCATCTCTACAGTAAATCAAT